>NC_059112.1:34630800-34785800 GCF_020740685.1 Jaculus jaculus
AAATAAGTATGTTTTCCAATAAACCTGCCTCCTTTATTTATTTTTTAACTTTACATAATCCATGTTAGGCAATATTATATGCTCAACATTTTGACTCAAACACATAAGTGATTCTATCACTTCTCTATCATGTAAACATTTCTTTCTCTGATATGTGCAATTATCAAATACAACATAGTACATGTTTGGGTATTAGTTAAACATATAGCCATTTCTTGACAGTATGTGATGACCATAGTTCCCAAATTTAGGAATAAATTAGATAAAATGTTTGTCAGCATGATGCTTAGGAGTTCTACTTCTGACGTGACAACACCATGAGCAGTGTGTTTCATAACACATGGTAACTTCTAAATGCTCTTCTATGACTTGCTGACTTGTAAGGGCATTTTTGTTCTGCTTAACCTTTGGTTACATAGATATACAATTTTATTTCATTTTACCTACAAAATATAGACCTTGCTGAATAAAAGTATACCTCTCATTTTTAAAAAGAAAGCCCTACCCTGTATTTAGGAAGAAAGACGTGTTGAAATAATCCTATGCTGGATGAGCAAAGCCAGCTGCCTTAGCTTCTAAACACAGCTTCTTCATTAATCCCCACAGGAGCATTAGTATTTACCTATGTACTTCCCCTGAATATTTAATGCTCCATGCCATATTTAATTTTGTATTTTAATTTTCCTGTCTCACAGTGATCAGATACTTAGCCAAATATTAATTTGAATGATTTAACATGATCTTCAATACCATTATATTTAAAATTTAATAAAGGAAATAACTTCCCACATTATGGGTAAACTTTCTCCAGTCAAAGACATTAATAATATAAAACTGACCTACTCAGAGAAATTCTACCTGCAGATTGCAACTCTTTCCTAAGAGTCCAACCTGCCTGCTTGACTTGTAGAGTTTATCATTACTGGTTTCCTGAGTCTTTAATTTTACAAATTGTGTGAGATAATTCCTAAAATCTCTCCCTCTCTTGCTCTGTCTCTGTTTAATATGTTTCTTTGGATAATTGTATCTCTTAAAGACTTTTTTCATAGCCAGACATGGTGGATACCTTTCACCATGTGGGATATTAGGGCAAGAGGTTTGCCATGAAATCACGTCTATCTTTGGCGATACAATGAATTCCAGATCACTGTGGACTACAAAGTGAGATACTACCTCAAAAACAGATGAAAAAAAATAAAAAAGATTTTGGTCCCAACAGTGTTTATCTATGCTACTTTTGGAAACACATTCTCAGTGTGCTCTAAATTTTGATCACTTTGTCACCCATTAAATACTGATCAGATTTTTAATTGCTTAACAGGAACATGTAAATGGTTATTGTATGGAAATTTACACTGTGTGCATTAGGTTGGAGAATGGGTTTTAAGGTTTTCTATACACACTTATAGGAACAAGCTAACAGCTAATCTTCCTGTGGTACTTATTCTGCAACAAAATCATGGTCTTTCCAGGTCTTCTGAGACAGGACTTTTATTCAAAGAAGCACCAGGTTCTTTGAAGACACACATCACTTATGGCATTTTTGGTATGTGTGTATTGCTAACAGATTTGCTGCTTAAAATGCTAGTTAACATACACTTTTGATACTTAAACCATTGCATCGATTTAAATAAATATATTTATAACTGATATTTTAAGCACAAAATTATTGATGCATTTATAAATAGGAACAAATCAATTATAAACTTAGCTTTATTATGCATTGTAAACTAGTTTTCAAAGTTGTTTTATAATAACTATCAATTGTCACTAAATATCCTTTTCCTTGCCTTATAAATAATATAAATCTCAATGATAATGCAGAAAATAAACATAATTTTTTGTTGCTTACTTATTAAATTTGATATTGTGATATCACTTCCCTTTTAAAGAAGCCTTGCAATATTTTGCCATATTATGAAAAAAGGATTTCATCTTAATTGTAACATGGACTATAATAAGTCAACCAGAATAATGAATATTCCTTATGACATAGTAGATGCAAGATATTTTCTGTGCTTGTATATGTAGTAATAAAAAACTAATAACTCTCAATGTGGAATACAGGAAATAAAATGTCTATCAGCTCAGTCAAAAACCATATCACAGAGGCAGGCATGGTCGTGCATGCCTTTAATCCCATCACTCAGGAGACAGAGATAGGAGGATCACTGTGAGTTTGAAGCCACCCTGAGATTACATAGTGAATTCCAGGTCAGCCTGAGCTAGAGTGAGACCCTACCTTGGAAAACAAAAACAAAAAACAAAAAACAAAAAACAAAAATCCCATAACTGGTCATGTCTTCTAAAACGGTTTAATATGAAATAGTTGAACGTACTTGCAAACTAAGAAGGTCAAGAATTACATTTCTGCAAAGGTTAAATATGACCACAAACAACAATAAACTGGAGTAGAAAGACCTGAAGATATGAGAGAGGGAGAACATTGGGTCCTTTCCTTTGGATATTAGATCAGCACCACAGGATCTTGTATTTAGCAAGGCTGTTAGGAGGTGATGGAACATGTAGGATATGAGGGCTGATGGGAAGGAAGTTTTATCACTGGGGATTTGTCCTTGAAGTGAATATTGGGATTCAGGCCCCTGTTTTCTCTTTGTACTTCCTAAATCCTAAGGCCAGCACCAGCACTTCTTTGCATTGTGTTCCCACTATAATGCCTTACCACAGTTTGAAAAGCTACAGGTCACTTGCCCATAGATTAAAACCACTAAAGTTGTAAGTCAAAATTATTCTTTACCAATATTAACCAACTCAGGTGTTTGCCATAGTCAAGAAAGGCTGATTACTCACTGATTTAAGGGAAGAGCAAGTGAAGAGATTATATAAAAGAAAAAAAGAAAAAAAATTCATACTCTCTAGCTTTTTACTCTCTAAATCACACTAGATAAATATTATGAAATTAAATGCCAGTCATTATTAAGAAAAACATATTTTCTATATCATTTAATTTTCATTTAAATATGTTAAAAGCCAAGATGCATGACTATTATGACAGGCATAATTCTACAAAGAACCTCAATTAATATTGAATAATCTTCTTGAATTGATTATGAATTAACAATATGATGGCATAGTCAGTACTGAAATTGGTTATGTATACCTCAAGCTGAGCATGTTGGTGTATACCTTTAATCACAGCACATTTGAGGCAGTGATAGGAGAATTGCTGTGAGGTTGAAGCTACTCTGAGACTACATAATGAATTCCAGGACAGCCTGGGTTAGAGTGAGACCCTACCTCAAAAAAAAAAAATTATATATATTTCACCCCCAAGGCTGAAACCTCTGATTTGAGTAAATTAGTCTCTATAAGTAAATGCATCATCTGGCTAACTTAATTATTATAAAATGTCTGGGACAATGAAAAGGGGTGTTGTTTAGATACTGAAAAGGGTAAATGGCATGGTACATGTTTGAAGATTTTTCCATATCAAATAGACAATAAGACAGGAGGAGAAACAGAACATCTTGAAACAGGAAGTCAGAGATACAAGGATTTGAGTTTTCACAACAACTTTTCTTACAGAACTTCTGAAGGACACCAGATGATCCACATTATTCCTATTGAATGTACCACACTCAAGGTTTTACGCACATCCTACTTAGATTCAACTCTTAAAATTCCTGTCTTCTCCCAATACCACCATCCTATGAACCATGAACTCTGTAGGTACACAATTAAACCCTAAGCCATAACAATGGACTGGAAACAGGTTGTGAACCTCAAATGAGATAAAAAACAAATTGTTACCATGAATTTAGACTTGTGAATTTCTGAACAAAGAACTGAGCCATGCTGTAATGGACATATAGAACAGCAAGATATAATAGATGGAGTTTGTTGAGGCTTGAATTCACAATAATTTTTATTTTAAAAAGCCTTAGGCAACTAGTAATCTTATGATCATTGGTCAGCCCACCTTGACAAAAAAGAAAAAATGTCAGCTCCTGGTTACTGTCTCAAGAAAATAATGCACTTACAAGGTAAATACATTAGTGCACAAACAGGTCCATAAATTACAGCCACACAAAATATTTTATACTTCAAACCAAAAAGTTCTAGCAAATTTGCCTTATATAATGAAATCACCACATACTTGCTATGGATAATTTAAACAACAAATATTCAAAGTGGGTACTGATTTGATTGACCATGCCTGCCAATTCTGGAAGTGAGAAAGTGCTCGGCTAAGGGGCCTGCACAGCTGGTTTCTGTTTGAGATTCTTCCTGGCTGGCAGGTGACTGCAGTTCACTGACACTTCACAACAGAAATATAAATCACCAGAAGCATGTATTCTCCTGGCTTGTCTCATATGGGCACTAATTCTACCTGAGAGACCTGTCCGCATAATCCAGTTACCTCTTAAAGGTCTTACACCCTGAGAACATATCTTTGAACAAATAAATGCTAGAAGAACACACACATGTAATGACAAAAACACTCCTGTACTTTAAAATCTCTGTGAAATGTAATCCTTAGTCTTGTTTTCATATATATACAAACAATGCAGTGAAAGAGCAAGAAATAAGTTCCTTTAAATTCTAATAACTTCAGCCCATTTTCTCTCTCCCTCTGTCTTTCTTCTCACTATAGCTCTCTGCTTGTAAATAAATAACTAAAAAATAATTAAGTAAAATAGAAAAAAAGAAAGAAAAAATATGGGCTGGAGAGATGGCTCAGTGGTTAAGGTGCTTCCCTGAAAAACCTAAGACCCAGGTTTGATTCCCCAGTACCCACGTAAAGCCAGATGTACAAAGTGGCACATGTGTCTGGAGTTTTTTTTGTTTTGTTTTGTTTTTGTTTTTTGGTTTTTTTTTTTTTTTTTGCAGTGGCTAGAGGCCTTGGCATTCACATTCAATCTCTTTCTCTCTGTCTCCTCTTTGTCTTTCTCTTCTTGCAAATAAATAAATAAAACACAAAAATAAAGTAATTCTAAAACTTCAGTTAAATTTCATACTTAAGATACTGTGATGGAGTTGGCAAGATTGCTCAGTGAATATAGGACTAGCCACGAAGGCATGAGGACTTGGGCACAAAGCACAAGAACCCACATAAAATGCAAAGCTTGGCGGTGTGTGCTGTGATTTCAGTGCTGGAAACGCATGATTAGGAGGAGTCCTTAGGGTTGCTGGTTAATTTGTCTAAACATATCAGTGAGCTCTGGGGTGAGCGAGAAAAAGGTAGAAAGCAATTGAGTAAGGCAGACAGAGACCTCTGGCCTATTCATGCATTTCATACATTTGTGTGTGTGAGAGAAAGAGAGAACACGTGTGCATGTGTGTGTATTCAAAAGCATTGTGATAATTTATATTAAATATAGTACAGTAAATATGCAAAGAAAAATAGAACTAAAATAGTGGGCATAACATAAACAAATACTTCTGTCAAGAACATCATTATATTACTTTATTATGGGTAATTGATACATTTTCTACTTATAAATGTGCTTGACAAGTCAGGCAGACATAGTTGCTGACAGTTTTCAGCATTTTTTTTCCTTAACAGAGGTAAGTGATGTCTTGTTTCTAATTCTGGTAGTAACTAGAGTCAGCATGGAGTTCAGCAGCTCATTAGAGTATTGTACAGCTATGAGAATTTTCCTTCCTTGTTCCTTGAGGGTAAGTTCAAGTGTACTTCCTGCCTTGTCAATATTGGGCATAATAGGTGCTTCTGAATATGCGGCTTTGGAAGACAGCCAAGGTGGCATTTTATTTCATTAGCAATAGAACATTTCACAAATAATCAGTGACACACATGCAATCTCAACCATCCTGTTCAGCTGGAACAAAAACTTAGAGATCTTTTATTCACAAGTGCATATATAATGAGAATTTCAAGGAAATGGTGACATAGGATCATATTTTCATATCTTATCATTTTTTATGAAAAACAGCACTAAAATTTAAATATGGAGTGGATGGTAAAATCTGATACACATTTCTTGGGATGAATTTAACATACAAACAAGCACTTACTGTCAAGTCAATTTGTTCATTAATAAATATTTATCACTATTTAAATAGTAGTCTTATAGATAATTTATATCCCCCTTGTAGAATAGATTTTGAGGAAGTGCTATTTTACTTATATTCTAAAAATTAACTCATTGATTGAGTGAAGAAGACTGTCATGTACATTTTTAAATTATTTTTATTTATTTCATATATATATATATATATATATATATATGTAGATAGGGAGAGAGAGAGAGAGAGAGAGAGGGAGAGAGAGAGAGAGAATGGGTGTGCCAGGGCCACAAGTCACTGCATATGAACTCCAGATACATGAGCCCTCCCTTGTGCATTTGACTTATGTGGGTCCTGGGGAGTTGAACCTGGGTCCTTTGGCTTTGTAGACAAATGCCTTAACTGCTAAGCCATCTCTCCAACCTTGTCATGTATATTTTTAAACAAATCTTCATATGTAGTTGTTTGATTCAGGTGTCCCCCATAAACTTGGTTGTTCTGAATGCTAGGTTCCCAGCTGATGGAAATTGGAAATTAAAGCCTCCTGGATGTGGAGTGTTGTTGGGGGTAGGCTTATGGGTGTTATAGACAGTTTTGCTTTGCCAGTGTTTGGCACAGTCTCCTGTTGCTATTGTCCACCTTATGTTGGCCAGGGTGTGATGTCCACCCTCTGCTCATGCCATCGTTTCCTCTGCCATCATGGAACTTCCTCGCCAGCCTGTAAGCCAAAATAAACCTCTTTTTCCCAGAAGCCACTCTTGGTTGGGTGATTTCTACCAGCAATGCGAACCTGACTGCAATAGTAAAGTGGTACCAAGGAGTGGGATTGCTGCTAGACACCCGACTGTGTGGCTTTGGCCTTTTGGAACTTATTTTCAAGAGGAATGTGGAAGGATTGGAAACCTTGGCCTAAGAGACCACTTGAAGTGCTGTAAGTACAGCTTGATGGACGATTCTGGTCAGAGTTGAGAGACCTGAATTCAGTAAGAACTATGGACTGTGAGGTTTGTCTTATGAGGGTGAGAAAGAGCTTTGCTTGGAACGAGCTGGCAGTTTATGTGAGAAGCTTGCTCTTATGCCCATGTCCTGAGAGGTTGAGCAGGGTTACTTTACATAAAAATGAACTGATGTGAGCAGAGGGACATGGCACAAAAAAAAAAAAATGGGGTGAACTGCTGCCCATTCAGCTGCAATGGAGATATTACTACCTTTGAGACTTGGGCCAGCTGACCTGCACTAGGCCAACAGGAAGAATGTAGATTCTTTTGAAGTGCTCAAGGAATGTCCTGTTCTTCAAAGTCTGTTTTATTTCCCCTCGATTAGCAAATTGGCACCTTGCCTGGTATTGTGGAGTATAAGAAATGCAGGAAACAGTGTCATTGAGCTTGCAACACAGTCTTGTGTTTTGGAAATGGCCATGGGCAGTGTGAAGCAGGTTTGCTGGTTGCCTGCATGGAGACCCCATGGAACCATGAGGATGAACTGTGGATTGCAGTGGAGACCCAGTGGAGATGCTGGACCACAAGATGGCTGCTAAGGAGCTGCTGGTCCAATGAAGTTTTCCTGGAATGTGAGTAGCCTAGCTGGAGGGGAAGTATTGGAATGCTAGAGACTTGTTGCTGGTTAGAATTATCATACTTGGAGATATGTCACTAACGAGAGTTGTTGGAGTTGAAGCTACAGAGTTTGATGTCTGCCCTGTTGTTTTAGATCATGTATTGGCTGAATATTTCTCTGCTATGCCCAGTGCTATCTTTTGCAGTGTGAATGTTAATTCTGTGCTATTATGGCCTTTTTGATATTATGGCTCAGTTAAAAGACCTTGAACTATGGGGATGTTTGAACATCATTTGGATTGATAGAAACTATGGATGCTTTTAAAGTTGGACTGAATGCATTGTATTTTATATCATATATGGATATCAGTTTGTGGGGGCCAGGGACGGAATGTGGTGGTTTGATTCAGGTGTGCCCCATAAACTTAGTTGTTCTGAATGCTATGTTCCCAGCTGATGTAGTTTGGAAATTAAAGCCTCCTAAAGATGACGTATTGCTGGGGGTGGGCTTAGGGGTGTTATAGCCAGTTCCCACTTGCCAGTGTTTGGCACACTCTCCTGTTGCTATTGTCCACCTCATGTTGGCCAGGGGGTGATGTCCACCCTCTGCTCATGCCATCATGGAGCTTCCCCTTGAGCCTGTGAGACAAAATAAACCTCATTTTCCAGAAGCTACCCTTGATTGGGTGATTTCTATGAGCAATGCAAACGTGACTGCAACAATGCATATCTATTTTAATATGTGTGCATATCAATTTTTTAAAAAATACATTCAATCTATGTTTTTATGTAGATGCTTTTTCACATCCATGTAGTAGTGGCACAAAAACCTAACGATTTAAGTACACAGAAAGTATATATTAAATTATACCATATATATTTAAAACAAGATAAGGTTGTTCTAACTTCACTATCAATTGGTTGTATCATTTAATTCCAAATAACAATTTCATGCCTGAATAAACAAGTGATTATTTTTCATGTTCAACATTTATATCTATGGCAAGAAAAGTCCCTCTGTTTAAAAATGAAAGGATAAAAAATGGGGATATCAAGTCATAAGACTTAGCAATATTTAATATGGATAAATACATGGGATTAAGAAAATTTGTACTATTTTGATTTGCAGTAATAACTCCACTATACCTTATAGAATATAAAATAAAATTCATTATTCATAAAGTAACTATAAATCTATGCTATCAGGTACACAATAGCTAAAAATATAAGACAAATATATTAATTGTTGGTAAGTAAATGGTAAAGATTAGTATCACTTATGAATGTAGAATATCAAGGAGAAAATGCAAAATATCTAAAAGCAAATAAACTATACAAATAATTAAGTTAGAGATGTTTCACATTTTATTTCAAATTTTATTTCAATGCTATGATTAGAAAATATGTTTCTCAGGCTTGAGAAATGGCTTTGTAGTTAAGGCATTGGCCTGCAAAGACAAAGGAACCCTGTTTGATACCCCAGGACGCATGTTAGCCAGATGCACAAGGAGGTGCACGTATCTGGAGTTCGTTTGCAGTGGCTGGAGGTCCTGGCACACCCATTCTCTCTCTCTCTCTCTCCCTTTCTCTATATTCCTCTCTCTCTCTCTCTCTCTCTCTCTCTCTCTCTCTCTCTCTCTCTCTCAAATAAATAAATAAATAAATAAATAACATATTTTAAAAAAATATGATCCTTGAATCAATGCAAACATAGAAAAGTGACACAGTATACAGAGCTTATAAATGACCCCGATTCAAGGTACTTACATAAAGTTTCCATGACTATTCAATGGGGTAAAAGGCAGTGTAGTCTCTAAGTTGTATTGGATATCCTAGATATGCACATAAAATAATTTCATGGACAACAAATTTTATACCATATTACCTATCAGAAGAGATGAAAGATTCATAAAAATTAGACAACAGAGAAGGGTTTAGGGGCACTTGCTTATAATCCTAGCAATCTGGTACCTCAAAGTCCAGTGACCAGAGAATGGATAAACATAGTATATGATGACATATTAGTTAGCCTTGAAAGGAATGAATGTGTAATGCATACCTCAAGAAAAATTTTGAAGTTCTTGGGCTTAAGGTAATAAACCAGATACAAAGGTCAAATTCCTGGAACATTGTGATAAATAACAATTGCCAGAAGATGAAAGAAGGGAAAATGAATTATTGTTTAATGGGAAAAAATTTATTCAAGATGAAGTTGTTCTGAAGATGGATGATACTAATGGTGGCAGATAGGGGCAAATGGACACATCAAGTATTTAAAATGCAAACATTTATAACATTTGCATTTTACACATATTTTCAAAAGCTAGAAATCTATACATATTCATAATACTTTATGCAAATCTAGCAACACAGAAACATGACTGTGAACTCTATAAATTTCATGTTTGTACAGATTTAGAAAAGTATACAAACATCAGTCTGTATTTTGGGCTTTCAAGTAAATTCCTTTGAACTGTGAACTGAGTGGTGTTTACTAAAATCTGGACATTTGGACTAGATAGATGGCTTAGTCACTAAGGTGCTTGTCTGCTAAGACTATGGACCCAGGTTCAGTTCCCCAGTACCCAAGTAGGCCAGATGCACAAGGCAGTGTATGCATCTGGAGTTCATTTGAAGTGCCTAGAGTGCCTCTGTCTAATAAATAAATAAATTAAAATTAATAAATAAATTAATTAATTAATATGAACCTTGGCCCTGTTGGGTCTACCTTCTCAACTGCCAGTGCTCTCCTTATTGTCAAATCTCACCTTTCTAACCAGTAATATCCACCTAGCACTCTTCACCCAAGTCTTCATGATCCAACTTATTTGTTCCTGATAGTGCTAAAGTCTCCCAAGTCCATGTCTCTCAGAACTAAATTTCACAGATATTGTTTTTTCCACTGTATCCTTTTAATTTTCATTAGTAAAATGCTGTAAGCTTAACTCCTCTGTTACCTATGTGAGATATAACTCAAAATTAATAAATTTTGAAATAGTACAAAATAATGACACAATGAGAAGAAATGTGGACTTAAGCAGGAAGAAATTGAATTCTAAATTAATACTATCAAAAGTTAATACTATGAGAAAACTCATGAGATTATCTGTGTATTCTGTCTTGGGCCATAAAAAACGGGCAGAATGTCAACAATAAAAGAGTGTAGATTCAGGTTAGGATATAAATACTCTTTTATTGTCTGAATCTGCCCAAGATGTTGGCATACCTAATAAGCAAGCATCTTCAGGATTGGACAACAGAGAGGGTGGGGTGGGAGGGGAGGATAAGGGTGGGGTGAGGGACACAAAACTAGACCCAAATGGCAATGGTACCATAAAATTCTACATCCTAAAAGACAGACTAAATGGTTGAACCTTCATCAGGCCCTTAAAGGGAACACCTGAATCACAGGGCCTTGGAGAAGGTATGATGAAGACTAACCTTAATCTTCTCTCTCTCTCTCTCCTTCTCTCTATCTCTTTTATATTAACTATCATTTCTTCCTTCTTTTCCTTGGTGCTGGCCTATAACTCCCAGAACTAGCATGTAGTTAACATCCACAGTGAGCTATTTATCAGAGAGGCCTACAAGGTTTCCCAAAAGAAGAGAGATTTCTGTCAGAGTACTTGATGACTCACCAAATGTTGGATCCTACCCATAACTGATGGCTAACCCCACAATGCATGACTCACTTTCCCCAATGAAAAGGGTCCCTGTGGAGGGGAGAGGACAGGGAGGAGGCTCATGATGGTACCAACATGGCTGTATGCACACTGTGTACATAACTAATAAAAAAGAGAGCATACATTTAAAAAATTACCCTACTAAAAGTTTATAAAGCAGACAAACTTTCTGTTGAAAGGTTTTCCTTTCTTTTTTTTTTTAATATTTTTATTTATTTATTTATTTGAGAGTGACAGACACAGAGAGAAAGACAGGTAGAGGGAGAGAGAGAGAGAATGGGCGCGCCAGGGCTTCCAGTCTCTGCAAACGAACCTCCAGAGGCGTGCGCCCCCTTGTGCATCTGGCTAACGTGGGACCTGGGGAACCGAGCCTTGAACCAGGGTCCTTAGGCTTCACAGGCAAGCGCTTAACCGCTAAGCCATCTCTCCAGCCCGAAAGGTTTTCCTTTCTATGTACTTTTTTTTTTCTTTATGGAAGTATGAGTAGACAGCTTCATTTGAAAAAGTCTGTGATGTAAGATATAAGAAACTGGTTTGAGATACGAATCATAAAAGGACAAGCCTTAAGAAGCCAGACACACAAGTGTGGATGCTATTTTAAAAGGATATTTGAAGCCATATGTTTACTTGGGAAAGGGAATTATAAAATCATGGTGTCTTTTTGTCAAAAGATTGATCTGAAAGTCACATGATAAATTAATTTCTTGCACTTCTGTCAGTCATATATCTCTGAGTTATACAATCCTTCTTCACAACCCATTTTTAAATCTGAATATGTCAAGTTTAGAAATGCTACAAGATTTTCAAATGTATTCTTCCATCATGAAGTTCTACACTAAAATAAAAGTTAAAAACAGTAAAAGAGGTCTGGGGGAAGATGGTTCAGTCATTAAAGTCACTTGCTTGCAATACCTGCTTACTTGAGTTTCATTTCCCCAGTACCATATAAAAGTAATATATGCATCTGTTGTTTATTTGTTCTTGGTATGCCCATATTATCTTTCTCAAAATAGTTTATTAAAATATTAAAAAATAAAGATAAATAAAATAATATGGAAGCCTTTTCCAGGTGTGATGGCTCGCACATTTAATCCTAGCAATTGGGAGGCAAAGGTAGGAAGATTGTCATGAGTTTGAGGCCACCTTGAGACTACATAGTGAGTTCCAGGTCAGCCTGGGCTAGAGTGAGACCCTACTTTGAAAAAAAAAAAAAGAAGAAAAGGAAAAGGAAAGAAAAAGAAAATGGAAATCTTACTTGGGCAAGTATTTAAATCAGATTTACTCTTTAGAATAGTCTCAGACTTATAGAGAAATGTAGTTAACACATAGATACATGGTTTCCACAGTCAAAATTTTCCATCAGTATGGCTTATTTTTATACCTAATAGACAAATATTTTTATATAATTAGTAACTAATATGTAGAGTTCACTGAGTTCTTTTAAATTTTTTTAATTAATTTGAGAGAGAGAAAGAGGCAGAGAGAAAGAAAGGAAAATGGGTGAACTAGAGTTTTCAGCCACTGTAAACAAACTCCAAACACATGTGCCACCTTGTACATCTGACTTACATGGGGAATCAAATCTGGGTCCTTTGGCTTTGCAGGTAATCACCTTAACCACTAAGCTATCCCTCCAGCCACCACTGAGATTTCTAATCTCACCCTAATGTCCTTTTCAATTCTTCTATTACATTCTGTACCTGGTATTCTTTGTAACCATGTTGCCTTAGATTTCTTTTGACTATTTCTGGTTAACTTGATATTTTTAGGGATGCTATTGAGATAAAATTGAAAAATCCTCTTTTAGTGCTGTTTATCAGATACTTTATATATATATATATATATATATATATATATATATATATATATATATATATATATATATATGTTTCGACTTGAGATTACAGGAAGAAGACCAGAAAGGTAAAGTCCCTATCTTTCTCACTGTTCCTGAGATGTATGCATGACTTGTAACTGGTGACTCAGGCCCTGTGGCCTGACTGAACTGGATTGTATCCAAATTAACCTTGCACAGTTACACTTGCTTGGCAAGATATTCTTTTTGAAAAAACAGCTCTAGACACAGGCCACACTTTAAATGTGGGAAATTATGCTACCTGCCATTGAGGGTGGAGAGTCTGCACTAACAATTATCAATTCTTCCTCATGGGAGATTTATTTGCTTTTCTGTTTTTGCGTCCATCTGTTTATTCAATCATTTCTTGTAAGTATGGATTCAAGACAATTATTTTTACAGTTGGGAGCAGGGTGTTGTTCAACTGGCTCCAGTCCTGCACAGTGAGCTCCCCTATTTGGCTAGTACTCTCTTTGACGTATACAGTGATGTATTTGTTTTCATAGTTAGCAGTGCTTTGCTACTTCTTGACATTATACAAAGCTTAGGGTCCATAGTGTTTATTTCCTTCACTAGTCCTGTTACTTGCCATTACTTCATGATATGCTAGTTTTATCTGAAGAAAAATATGGGATGCTTGTGTAGATTGGATTGAAGGGATGTTGAATGTTGCCTGGCCTTTGTTACTTCCAACTTGCTTGATAGAATTAATAAATCAAATCATCATATCATTTGCTTTCAATTTTATCATTAAATGTATGGATTTTAGGGTTGTTGTTTTTTTTTACAGCTTTTTGTCTCTGCTTAGAGGTTACATATGATAAAAAGATAAATGTCTCACACCTGCTCTGTTTCATTAAAAAAATAAAAGATATAGCAGACAACTGATTAAATTATTTATTTATTTATTTGTTATTTTGGCTTGTTTTTTATTATTTTTTTCAAATTTTAAGAATATATTTAATTTTGTAAGAAACTGCCATTTTTTCAAGTTTTCTGAAATATATTTTGCACTCTCATCACTTTACACTTACTGAATAGTCTCCTTTCTCCACATCCTAACCAAAATTATGTATTATTAGTATTAAAAATTCGAGTTATTCTTGGGCTGGAGAGATGGATTAGTGGTTAAGCCATTTGCCTACAAAGCCTAAGGGCTCAAGTTTGATTCTCCAGTACCTGTGAAAGCCGGATGCACAAGGTGGTGCATGTGCCTGGAATTTTTTTTTTTTTTTTTTTGGTAGTCAGTGAATACAGTCAAGTGGCACCATTTTTAGCCTCCTCCCTGTCCCCCCCCCCTCCACAGGAACCCTATTTGTTGGAGCATATGGGTCGTGCATTGTGGGGTTAGCCTTTAGTTTTGGGTAGGAGGAAATGTCTCTATGTGTCATGATCCAATATGTGGCTCTAGCATACTTTTGGCTGCTTCTTCTGCAAATTTCCCTGAGCCATGTTGGGTTCACCTTAGGTCTAAAAATATTCCAAACTGTGCTAATGTTTCATATTTTTCAGTCATACTCTGGTGATTTTTTATTGTCACCTTAGGTCCAATTTAAATTTTCTCATTTTTAGAATAAAAGTTTGCTCTTTCATCATAAAAAAATTATTATGTCTTTCTGGCTTTATACTTTGCTTTAATTATTAATTTTTAAATTTAATATTAATATGTTAATTATAGCAATTCATATTGAGAATACTTTTATTTTAATTTGGTAATATTTGTTAATAAGTCCTATAATTTTGTTTAGAGAGAAAATATATATGCCCCAATTATCTGAGAATAATATCCTGTATATATTCATAATATGTATAGTTTAGAAATTACTCATGTAACAATGATATTATGAATACTTGCTATTCAGATACAAGGAATATTTGTCACCAAATTTCCATCTCTATGTGCTAACCTAATTATTATTTTGTTCATTATTTCTGAACATATTAATTCTTTATATGGATATTTGTACACATTCATGGTATATGTTATTATATGTTACATTTTGATTTGATTTGGAAGTTTTAGAAGTATTAAATTATTTTCCTTTTGCCTGCCAACACTTTTTGTTACCTTGAAAGCATTTCTGTCTCTTTTGAGGGCTAGACTACTTTTGTGTTAATATTTATCAGGCATATCTGTGTTCTATTTTTTCAGTCATGCAATGTCCCTACACTTTTATATTTCTCGTTTAATATGTGTTTATTATATTTCTATATATTTTAAAGTAATGTATATATTGGCATTAATTTCAATTAGATATCAATTATGACAAGTATGTCTCCTGTTCTAAGTGGCTTTTGGGGTGTCTTGATTTACTGTAATTTTTTTATGAATGATACTGCTTTTTTTCTTAGTGCCAGCTTGCTGTTTCAGTTCCACCTAGTTTTCTTTTTCCTATTTATATATTTATTTTATTAATTAGTTTTGTACTCAGTGAACACAGTCAAGTTGGTGCCATTGTTAGGCTCGTTCATGTCCTACCCCTGGCCCCTCCTTGTTGAGATATATGGGTCGTGCATTGTGGAGTTAGCCCACAGTTATGGGTAGGAGAAATGTCTCTGCCTATCATGGCCCAATGTGTGGCTCTGACATTCTTTCCACCCCCTCTTCCACAAAATTTCCCTGAGCCATGTTGGGTTCATTTTGGGTCTGCTTCAGTAATGAGGTGTTGGGAGCCTCTGTGTCTCTGGATATCTGATTGGTAGGAGTTTATTGTTCTCTGTGTCAATTTCCTTCACCCTTGTGCTGGTACCTGGATCACCTAGAAAACAGCAACCTTGCTTATTTTGCCAATTATTCTTAGCTTCAGTTGGGGCCCTTCTGATGTATGATGAGGTGGTTCTCTCCTTAGGGTCTGCATCTATCTGAAAAAGAGAAGCAGATTCTCCAATGGAGAGTAAAGTTAGCACCAGACAAATGAGATAACCCTTATTTTTGAATAGAGTGTTTAATAGGTGTAGGCCCTCTTATAGCCCATGATTGGTGGCATCTAGATAAGGAAGAAAAAGCTCATTTTTGGATATGGTTTTGACTTCTTTCCCAGCTCCAGCTATGGGTCAAGTTCCACTGAGCTGATCAGTTAGCCAAGTCAAGATCAGTTGGTTTCCCACCATGGCTGTGTGCCACTATTGCACTTGTATTTGCATAATGACACGTTATTTGCTGCTAAAAAGGTTTGACCATGAGTTGCTTGAAGAGATATTGTTCATTTTCCCCCAGTCGCCCATGTAGCAACTTCTGGCAATAGATGCGCTGTCTGTCTGGGGACTGACTCTCTTCTAGCTTCCAGCCATGTCAATCCATTTTACATGTCAATTGCATATATTGTTTTCAGTAGTAGGGTTTTACCACTAAACTTTGGTGGATCATCAAGTACTCTGACAGAAATCTATCATTCTTTTAGGAAACATTGTAGGTCTCTCTGATCAAAAGCTCATTGTGGATGATAGCTGCCTGCTGGTACTTGGAGTTACAGGTCAGTGCCAACTAAGTGAAGGAAGAAAAGGATAACTAATATAAAAGAGTTACAGAGAAGAGAGAGAGTGAACCTGTAGAAGATTAATGTCAGTCTTCATTGTACCCTATCCAGTGCCCTGTGACTCAGGTGTTCCCTGTAAGGGCCTGGTGAAGGTTCAACCATTTTATCTGCCTTTTACGATGTAGAATTTTATGGTACTATTGCTGTTTGGGTCTAGATTTGTGTACCATATCCCCTCCCTTGTCTTCCTCTCCCTCCCCACCCACCCTATTGGCTGCTTGCTGGGTATGTCAGCATCTTGGGTAGATTCAGGTTAGGTGCTGTAGATGAGTAATACTATGCAGCGATTATCTTGCTATCATTAGGTAACTTCACTGAGAATGATCTGTTCCAGGTTCAACCACTTTCCTTCAAATTTCATTGTGTCATTTTTTTCTTACTGTTATGTAGAATTCCATTGTGTAGTTATACCACATCTTAGTTATTCATTCTTCTAGTGATAGACATCTGGGTTGATTACAGCTGGTAGCTATTATGAATTGAGCCACTATAAACATGGTTGAGCAAATCCCTCTGGACTGAGGTTTAAAGGTTTTAGGGTATAGGCATAGTACAGGAATAATTGGGTCTCTTGGTACCTCTATAGTCATCTGTTGTAGGGGTCTCCATATTGCTTTCCAAAGCGGTTGTACCATCTTACATTCCCACCAAATGTGGATGAGGGTTCTCCACATCCTTGACAGCATTTATTTTCATTTGCTATCCTTATTGGGGTAAGGTGGAATCTCATTGTTGTTTTAATTTGCATTTCCCTGATGATTAGAGATGATGAACATTTTCTTAAGTGTGTTTTTGCCATTTGCATTTCTTCCTTTGTAAACTGCCTGTCCAGCTCTTTGCCCCATTTTGTGAGTGGGTTGTCTATCTTTTTATTGTTTAGGTTTTTGAGTTCTTTGTAGACTCTAGACATTAGGCCTATGTCAGTTGGATATTCAGCACATATTTTCTCCCATTCTGTGGGTAATCCATTGGCTTTGCTTATTGTATATTTGTCTGTGAAGAAACTCCTCATTTCATGTGATCCCATTGGTTGACTGGCTGTTTAAGATCCTGTGCTACTGGGGCTTTATTCAGGAAGTCTTTTTTTTTTCCATTCCTATATTATAGAAAGTTCCTACTATATTTTCTTCCAATAGTAGCTAAGTTTCTGGTCTTAAATTGAGGTCTTTGATCCATTTGGACTTGAGTGTTGTGCATGGCAAGATGTGTGAATTGAGTTTCAGTTTCCTGCATATGGTTATCCTGTTTGTTCAGCACCATTTGTTGAAGATGCTGTCTTTTTTCCAGCCTATATTGTTAGGGCCTTTGTCAAATACCCAGTAGCTAGAGTTGCTTGACCCAAAGTCCCCATCCTCAATTCTATTCCATTGGTCTATACTCCTGTTTTTGTGATAGTACCATGTTGTTTTTATTACTATGGTTCATAATATAGCTTTAGATCATGTATGGTGATGCCTCCAGAGGTATTTCTTTTGCTGAGGATTTGCTTCGATATCTGAGGCCTTCTGCATTTCCATATGAAGTTTGAGATCATATTTTCTACCTCTGAAGAACAATGCTGGGATTTTAATTGTAATTGCATTAAATCTGTATATTGAAATAAGGCTCTTATGATTCTCCCAATTGCACTTATGTCTGTTGTGATCTCTCCTTTTTCATTTTGAATTTTGTTAATTTGAAGTGTTGCTTTCTTTTTGCTTGATAAAATTGGTCAGGGGTTTTACAATCTTTTTGTTTTTCCTAAGAACCAGCTCTTTGTTTTGTCAATTTTCTTAATAGCTTTCTTAGTTTCCAGTTCACTAATTTCTGCTATGATCTTAATTATTTCTTTTCTTCTGGAGCTTTTTGGGTTGGATTTTTTTCTTGCTTTTCCAGTGCCTTTTGGAGGATGGTTAGGTTATTGATTTGGTATCCCTCTGTCTTTGTTATGAAGTCACTTAGTGCTATGAATTTTCCCCTGATGCCCACATTCATTCTGTCCCATAAATTTTGGTATGATGTGTTCTCATCATCATTCATTTCTAGAAATTCACAACATCATTTTATATTTCTTCTACTATCCTTTATTGTTTAAAAATATGCTGCTCAGTTTCTAGCCATTGAACTGATTCGATTCTTGGTGGGTCTTTTGTTGTTAATTTCTAGCAATATGGCATTGTGATCTGACATCATGCAGGGAATTATGCAAATCTTCCTAAATATATGGAGGCAGGCTTTGTGACCCAGTATATGATCTATTTTAGAGAATGTTCCATGGGTGCTGAGAAGAATGTGTAGTATGTGGATTTAAGATGGGATATTCTATAGATGTCCATTAGGTCTAAGTGATCTATGTTTTGTTGAACTCTCTTGCTTCCTTTTTGAGTTTGTTTAAATGATCTGTCTATTACTGATAATAGTGTATTGGATTCCCCAGCTAAGATGGTGTTGATGGTTCTGTTTTATTGTTATGAACTGTGGTGCTCCTGTGTTCGGTGCATACATATTTATGAATGTGATATCCTCTTGATGGATCGTTCCCTTGATAAGTATGAAGTGGACTTCTTTGTCTTTTTTGATTATTTTTGGTTGTAACTCTATTTTATCCAATATTAATATAGCTAAGCCTGCTTGTTTCTTATTCCTGTTTGCTTGGAATATTGTTTTCCACCCTTTCATCCTTAGGAGGTGTCTGACTTTAGTGGTGAGATGGGTTTATTAAAGACAACAGATTGAGGGGTCTAATTTTCTGGTCCATCCTCTTAGCTTCTGTCTCTTGATGGGTAACTTAAGGACATTAATATTTAGGGTAAATGACTGTGAGGTGTGTGTTGATCCCTGCCATATTGTATTGGTACATGTGGTTTGGTGTTTCCATGGACTTTGAAGTTTTTTGTGCCTTCTCTGAGTTTGGTTATTGTGATCTGCTTCTTGTAGGCTTTTGAAGTTGATTATTTGATTCTTCTGGGTGGAGAATTTTCTGAAATGCTCTCTGAAAGTTTGGTTTTATGTTCTTATAATTGTAAAGCTGAGTTTTGTCATGGAAAGTTTTTCTTTCACCATCTATTATGAAGGATACTTTTGCTAGGTAAAATAGTTTGTGTTTGAAGCCATAGGTTCTTAGACTTTCAATGTTTCATACCAGGCCCTTCTGGGTTTCAGGGCTTCCATTGAGAAGTCTGAAGTAATTCTGATGGGGTAACCTATAAAAATGATGTGCTGTTTTTCCCTAGTTGCTTTTAGGATTTTCTCTTTGGTGTCAATATTTAGTGTCTTAATGACAATATATCTTGGAGAGTTTCTACTTTGGTCCAATATGTTTGGAGTTCTGTTAGCTTCTTGTATCTTGATGGGCCTTTCTTTTGAGAGAGTGGGGAAGTTTTCTTTGATTATTTTATTAAATAATTTCCCCATGCCTTTGGTCTGAATTTCTTCCCTTTCTGGTATTTCCATCATCTGGATATTAGGACATTTAAGGATATCCCACAGTTCCCTCGTGTTCTGTTCACAGAAAAATTTAAACTTACTGAAACTTTTGAACTCTTGCACTGTTTCTTCTGTCTTGTCTTCCAGATCAATATTACTATCCTCCACATGGCTGACTCTATTCTTGAGAGCTTCTAGAGAGTTTTGGACCTTTTCAATGAAGTTTGCATTTTCTACTACTTATTTATGTATAATTTCCATCCCTCTGTCAAGCTCTCTTTTCACATAATTTTCTGATTTTCTTGATGCTTCTTGGAATTCATCTTTGCATTTCTTTATATCTTCATTTAGCATCACCAGCTGATTTTTGAGGTCCTCTTTTTTTCACTGCCCTTCATATCTCTTAACTGTCTTTGAACTCCTTCCATTTCCTTATTGATTAGGTCTACTCTAGTGATGGCAGCATCCACAGGATTAACAGTCCGTCTTTGCTTTTATGCAAGTTTTACCAGGAGCTTGGTCAGAATTGCATTGCTCATAGTTTCATTTTGTTATTCTGATTCTAATGTCTTATCTATGTTTTGATTAGAGATGTTCATTGTAGGACTGGGTGATCTTACTGGATTTACTTGAATTTGATTTTTCATGTTATTTCTTTTGTGCTGTGGTCTGCCCATCACAGTGTATGGGCAGGGAGAGTAGGACTGTGGTTTTGATGGGCAGGGGAAGTGGTGCCTCTTGGGGAAGCTGACCTGAGCTGGCCAGCAGGCAAGTAAATGGGCAGAGTGGTCCTGAGCTTACACGTGGGTGGGTGGATCAGCCTGAGCTCACACACAGGAGGAAGCTGAAGCAGACTGAAGCTGGATGCTGAAACAGTCTGAGCTCCTGCGTGGCAGGGGCACCAAAGTTGACTGAGCTCTCACATGGTGATGTGCTAAAGCAGTCTGAGCTTGCATGTGGAGGGTCTTTGAAGCACCAAGCACTGAATCAGCCTAAACTCGCATGTGGTGGGACACTGGAACACAGAAGCAGTCTGAGCTCCCACTCAAGAGGGCACTGGTAGGCAAAGAGCAGCACAGACAGGCAGGGGATTGTGCCTGAGCTGGTATGGGCAGACAGGCAAAGTAAGCCTGAGTTCGCTTGGGCAGGTGGAATGGGCCTGAGCTCACACATGGAGAGCTGGCGGTCGGAGCACTAAGTAGGCAAATAGGCAGGGCAGGCTAAGCTTGCACAACTGGAGATGGGTGGTGTGTTTGTGTTGGGCAGATGGGCCAGTGGAGCCTAAACTCAAGCAGGCCAGCAGGCAAAGCAAGCCCAATTAATTACAGAATGATGACTCTTAAGGCAGAGTTAATTTATAAGTAAATGACATAAAATTAAAATAAAAAAATACTATAATCTGATGGAGGAGCTAGAGCCAGTTAAAATAAAATTGAGTGAATTATCCTGAAATATGAAAGTCTTAATCAAATGTTTAAGGAATAAGACAAATTCCCCAAGAAGTAAGTGAAAGGAATTTTGGTTGTCACAGTCTGAGTGAATGAGTACTGTTTTTTCTGTATATGATTGCAGGATAAATACTCACATTGGAAATACTTTGTCTTAGATCAAATGCTAATAGAATGTAGATTTGATAAGGACAAAAAATAGGAGTAAAGCTAATAACATAAAGAGGAAAATTCACTTTTATATTAGCGCATAACCAAAAGACATTTGAAATGAGTGTAACAAATTTGACACATTAATGGGCGGAGAAAATATAATAGATAAATGTTAATGACATAAAAACATGTCACTATGAGAAAATAATTGTTAATTATGGCCACAGATGCTAAACGTTTGAAACAGAATATGGAAATATTTAAGAGATCAGATGTAGATTTTTGGAAGCTGTTAGGACTCTCATGAAGAGATGTTTCTTGATGACAGAAGAAAAAAAACCTCCCTGTAATAAGGATCTATAAAGTAGATTAGACAATATCTGCTTTACATAAAATTTTTGAAAATGAAATTTAAGAAACAAGCATTCATGAAAATAATAAATCATATCATCGTATGCAAAGTTATGCATGATTCACTTAAAGTTAGTATAGTAACAGAGTGTCAAATGTATTTACTAACAAATATGCACATTGGATTTTAAATATTTGTGGTTGTTTCTAAGCTAATTTTATTTTTAATTAAAATATTGTCAATTCACCAATAAATTTAAGAATCCACAATTGAAAAAACACAACAGTTAAGACTACAAAATTTAAAAATACAAAAAATAGTGAGAAAATTTATTCATTTTCCTCTTAAAGAAATATAATAAATTATTATAAAGCATTTTGAGATTGACATGTCCATATCAAGATACTTATATAAACAAATTTTTTCTCTGATCTAGCACATTTCCTAAAGTGTCACAGAGAAAGCATTCTGAGAAGTTTTCATTCATTTTGTAGGGGATCGAGCTAAAGTTGCTATAGAATGAAAAAACATGTTACAGATAATTTCCATTTAATTTAATGTTTATAAAATTGATATAATTGTCTAAAAATTAACACATGCTCTGAAATTAAAACTGTGATGAACTTAATTAAACTTAATTAAATTAGAAATAACTATTTCTTTCAAAAATTACTCTGATGACATACAAGTCACATCAGTTAGCTAAATAGAACCCTAAATTTGCTATCACAACATTTATCAGAAAAGGTAAAATAATCCCTTTCATTTTCTTTTATTTTACTGTGTCTGTATGTTTGCATAAATATTTTACCCATACATGACAAACTGATTAATATCTTTATCTGACTAAACCCTAGCTGTTATAAAATTCTAAGATATATAAAGAACTAATTCTTTCTCTGCTTGAAAATAAGTAAACAAATAAAAATTAAAAAAAAAAACATGATGTTGTGAAAAAAAATCTTGTGTTTCTTAATAAATTAAAGTCAAACATGGAAATATTTGACAAAATGTTTCAAGTTTTAAGAATACTTCAGAAACCATAACTACATTTTTGGTTATGTATAAACATATTATCCTACACACTCATGTACTTAAAATTAAATTTTATTTTTCTGTGGGTTCTATTGTGAGATCACAATACTAACTATTACGACTGTCTTCTTTATGGAGACAACACAGAGACCTTAAAACAATAATTATGTTGTGAAGTTTAAAATAAATTAGACTCTATTCATTTTCTTACTTTATTAAATTTTTATTTACAGGTGCAGTTTGTATATGCATTCTGTATGCTGAGACCACAGGCAATCCCTCTATAGTCTGTGGCTGTATAAGTTGCTTTTTTCCATGCAGTGACACACATTGCCTAGTAGTTCAGAGTATACACAGCCCACCAAGGCAGGGCAGGGATGGTGGCCGCTGCTGCTGGCTACAAGGTTGTGAGAGTATGCAGCCCTGCTTGTTCAATCCTAGATGAGCAGGAAGAGCAGACATCTTGACTCACAAACAGGGTTTGACTATAATCTTCAATGCCTGTCCATAACAACACAGTATGTCTATGTAGGCCCTACCACAAAACAAGTTCCCCAGCCTCCTCAAATGTCACCATTATTTAAGGATCAAATATGCAAACACATGAACTATTGGACATTTAACATTCAGACCACAACAATCATTAAGAAGTAATCATTATTTACAGTTAGATCATACAGTTTTAACTTTGGAACACACTAGGAAGTCTTCCAATTCATACAGATTCTTGACGCATTCATATAGTTTTAGATACTGCTGCGCTGAAAGGATAGAAGCATAATAATCGAACATATCTACTGTATGTCTGAAAAGAAAAATAAAGATGTACAGATTATTTTGATGTCTTTTTAAGTTAAATCACACTTGACAAAGAATCATCTTCTGGAATGTGGGCAGTATACAGGATCTGGTTCCTCTAAATAGCTGTTTTGTTCCTGCTTTGGCTTCCATGGCCTCCATCCACAAGCATCCATCACAATCCAGAGAAGAGTTTCATTTTGAGTGACAGCCAAATTAGCGAAGGCATCCCACTAAGATTCTGGAAGGAATGTTGAAAAGCATGGAAAGAATAATTTTGTAAAACTTCTGAAAAACAGAAACAAAAAGATTCTTGAACTAATTTCTTTCTTGCAGGCTACTTGCTATTCCCAAATATCTTCTGAGGTATATTTAAGGTGGTCTCAAAGATTAATGTTTAAATTAAGAGCATTTTTGTGTATGAGAAGAAAGATATGGAGGTGAGAGATATAAACTGAGAAAGAGAATGCTCTAATCTACATACTTAAATTTGATTTCAGGGGCTTGTGAGATGGTTAAGCTGCTTGCCTACAATACTTAAGGACCCAGATTTGACTCCCCAGTAGGCACAAAAAGCCAGATGCCCAAAGTGGTATATATATCAGGAGTTTGTTACCAGTGGCTACAGACTCTGGTGGTCCCATTCCCTATCTATCATCTATCATTTATTATCTATCATCCCTCTATGTATGTATGTATGTATCTATTTATCATCTATATCTATACATCATATATCATAATGTATCATGTTTTGCTGCTTGTAAATAAATAATTTAATTTCACTATATTTGTTTTCTTCATATATTTTCTTTATTTGTGTCTAAATGTTTAGATGAATAATTCTTCACAATATGTATCTGCACACATTTTGGGAGAAAACATTCAAACATTGAAATTTCATTATTTTGAGATTTTAATTTGAATGTTGCATGCAATCAGAACTTATTTCTGTTTTCATACTCATGAGTATTTTCTTCTAAAATTTCTTTTATGGTAGTAAACACAACTCCATTTATAAAAGCATTTATTTTTCAAGGTAGAGTCTCTCTGTAGCCCAGGCTGAGCTAGCATTCACTATGTAGTCCTACTGTGGCTTCAAATTCAGATCAATCTTCTTACCTTGCCCACTCAGTGCTAGGACTAAAGGTGTGAGCCACCATGCTCAGCTTAATAAAGCATTATTTTTTAAAATTTCAGTTTTATTTATTAATTTGACAGACAAAGAGGGTTAGGATTAAAGGAATGCCCCAACAAGCCTGGCCCCTTTTCTGTGAGTTTAATCCAAGTGCCACGATGAAAAATTTTCTCCACATTGATGTGTCTAATTTGCAAACAAATTTGGAAGAGTATAGATTTGGGTAAGTCAGAAATCTCTAATGTGCTACAGTTACAGTTATTATGCAGTAATTCCTAGATTCAAACAGAAGGGACTAATGGCAGATTGAATGTTTCTAGTGACTGTGCAGAATAAGCAAAGTGAAATTAGGAACAGTGCAATCTCAGGCAAATGTCCATCTGCGATGGAACTATGTTAGATACTACTAAATTGAGGTAAAATGCTGAGGGAAACAGGGATCAGTCCTTCTGTTAAATAAATAAAAGGATATGCAGGCTTAAGAAAAGAATTGAGGTAAGAACCTTCTCTGTGTTAAAGCATTAGTAAGATTCTATATATCTGTTGCCTGAAGCAACTGTTTGAATAAATTCAAAAGATAAAAAAAACATCATTTCAGTTTGTACATGGTAGACATCCTGATTTATTCAATGCCAGCAGTCAAAACATAAGGCACTATTTCTAATATATATATATATATATATATATATATATATATATATATATATATATTTCATGAAAAAGAACAGGGAACCTTTGTGGCTCATAATGTGACCAATTTAAATTATAAACTAGACAAAAACAAAGTCAGAGGCAGCAACAAGCTGTTCTTCTCATGCACTAGATCATTCTTCTAATGTGGCTTACAAATTTTTCAATAAAATTATTGAAGTTGGGCTGCAGAGATAGCTTAGCACTTAAGGCACTTGCCTGCAGAGCCAAGGGAACCAGGTTCCATTCCCAGGGACCCACATAAAGCCGGATACACAGAGTGATGCATGTGTCTGGAGTTCATTGGCAGCTGCTAGAGGCCCTGGAGCAACCATTCTCTCTCACCCTCTATCCTCCCTCTAATAAATAACTAAATAAAATATTTTTTTAAATATTGAAGTGACATCAATTCCCATTTTCCCTTGCACCATATATTTAATGTGTTTATTTATTAATAAAATGTATTTGTTTATTTACTAATATAGTGAATTTCTATGATTCTAAATATTATTTCAATTTTAAACATTCTGATAAATTGAATAGATGATATAGAAGTAAAATATAGCCTTATACTTTAAATGTTAGCCAAGGGAAACTATATTAAATTATTATTGATGTCAATATAGTAATATATAAAATCACATTTTACTACTCCTATATCCTATGTGAAAATTGACGTGTGATGAAAGGAAGGCTTTGTCTAAGACCAAAAATACAAAAACACATGAATAGGAAGCATAACTGATACACAAATCAAAAGAATT
Source organism: Jaculus jaculus (assembly GCF_020740685.1). Classification (NCBI taxonomy): domain Eukaryota; kingdom Metazoa; phylum Chordata; class Mammalia; order Rodentia; family Dipodidae; genus Jaculus; species Jaculus jaculus. The sequence continues at coordinate 34,657,199 of NC_059112.1, forward strand.
TTTTGCACAAAGAAGTAATAAAAACATATTGCAAAGTATAATGAGGATTATGAGTTTTAATAACAAAATGTGTCAGATCATTTTGGAAAAGCAAAAAAATATTACTAGTAAAATTAATGTATGGTTAATTAAATTATAAAAGTATTTTGTATTTGAAATATTTAATTAAACCAATTAATATATAATGGCCAAAGAAATGTAAATAGCTCCATTATAAAACACCAAAAACCTAGAAGATGAGCTATTAATCATGTAAGTTTTGTTAATTCAATTAATCATATTTAAACATGAAAACCATTTGTTTCATATAAACTGATGCTTCCCTGAAGAATAATTGTACAGAGTAATTTTAGTCTGTATTTTGAGATACATCACACCAAGTCAGTCATCAAGTCTATTTTGATGTACTATAAGTGCACAAATATTAAAATAATATATTTAAAATATTTTATAAAAATTTAGTTTATGTGTGGATACAATAACATAACCTCTAGAAATAGAATAAGAAAAATAAATACAATGCACCCTGACATGGAGATAGTCATGGTCTTTCAGGAGGGGGTAAAGAAATAAATGGAAAAAATTAGCACTATTATCAAAATTCATAGTTTGCTTAGTATTTGTATAACATGAAGAAGTTATGGCAATATGTATATTGCTGTAGATTAAAGGATTAGTGGAATTGAGCATAGGTTAAAAAAAATCTAAATTTATTGAAAAGGGGAGTCATATGACTATGTAGAGGAAAATTATGATTGTGTTATAATATTTTTTTCTTGTGAAATTATTAATAGGTTATATATGAATCAAAACAAAATAAGCATTTGAGAAAACATGATTAATTTTTACCAGTAATTATCTTGATATCCCAAGGAACTCAAATTAGACATTGGTATTAGATTGTCTAATAAATATTGATTAAAACTGGACTATGGTGGGTTGGTATATGAAAGGAAGAAGCACTTTGTGTGGACTGTACTATAGGCAGTTTATGAGAAAGGCTGAGTGGTTTTTTCCTATGTCTTGAGAGCTAAGGCAAAATCATAATTTAAAGTAATGAACTTTTGTATTAGGTGAAACATAGAGCAGAAAGATATGAATGATTTTAGCTTGGCATACCCAGAAATAAGGATTTAGGCAAAAGAATAAATCCCAGCTTAGCTGCAAATGTTGGAGAGATGACCACCATGGAGACTGGCCCAAGTCTTCTTAGAAGGAAAGTGCTTAAAGAGTGCTGGTACCCTTCCTTTGAAAGGAGAGTACCTAAAGTAAGGTGTTGAAGATCAGTTTCCTTCCCTTCCTATATTAACAACTTGGTCCCATAGGCCACCTGGAAGTAAGATTGGTTTGGAAGGTAAGAAAAATGAAGGTAAACAAGGGACATTGGATTTATAATATGGTTTGTTGGAGATGGTCATCTGGTGAGGTAAGGGAGTGTGATTGAAGTCCCTGCATGAAGACTCTGTAAGGCCAATGCATGGGATCATGGCATGGAACTGTGAATTACAGTGTAGACCCAGGATTTTGGAGCTGTCAGGACTATGGGACAACCACCAAGGAGAGCTGGTTTCCCTGTATCAGGTGGATCTCCCAAGAAAACAAAGAAGCTACAAGATTGAATTTGGAACACAGAGATTATGTCAATTTCACAGGTGCCAGACATGGAACTGCAGGATATGAGGGTAGGCCCTGCTTGTTTAAATCTTTCATTGGTCCATTTTTTTCCTGCTGTGCCTTAGTTTTGCAGTTGCAGTATTTACTCTGCACCATCATTATGTGCTGAAAGACTTGCGATTTATCTCAGATTAGACTTTAGAATTTGAGCTTTTTGTTGTTGTTGTTGTTTTGAGGTAGGGTCTCACTGTAGTCCAGGTTGAGCTGGAACTCACTATGTAGTCAAAGAGTGGCCTCAAACTCATGGTGATCCACCTACCTCTGCCTCCCAAGTGCTGGGATTAAAGGTGTATGCCACCATGCCCAGCCAAGACTTTGAACTTTTGAATAGTACTGGGTTGATTAAAGAAAACTATGGGCCATATAAATGGGATCAAATACATTTGCATCATGAGATTGTCATGAGTCTATGGGAAATATGGGCAAAATATAGTAGTGTGAATGTGGGATGTCCCCAATAGCCTAATATGTTTTGAAGATACCAGAAAAAAAAATCATGTCTAATCCTCAAAACATTATAACAAGTCACTTGATTCTTCTCTATATCACAAGTTCTGGCAAAAAGATTATCAAGACATAGCTTTTTTTTTAAGCAGTGAAAAAATATCTGGAAAACCAGGGTGAAGGAAAGGTTTATTTTGGCTCACAAAGTCACAGTTTCAATGCATGATATTTGGTTGTAAAGTTATAGGTCTATACTGAAGCAAAACACCAGAATGCGAAGTGTAATTGAATAAGGCCAGAAAGCAGAGAGAAAAGGACTGTGCAGTGCAGTATATCTACCCTCTCATACCCACATACTGCCCCAAGTAGGCCTCATTTCTATCTTTCCTTTTCTTATTTTTTGGGGGAGGAGGGAGGTTATTCAAAGGTAGGATTTTGCTCTAGCCCATATTTATCTGGAACTCACTCTATAGTTCTAGGCTGGCCTAAAACTCACAGCAATCATCTTACCTCTGCCTCCCTGTGCTAGAATTAAAGACATGTGCCACCATACTTTCCTCCTTTCTATTTTTTCCTTTTTAAAATTTGTTTTGAGGTAAAGTTTCACTCTATCTCAGGATAATCTAGAACTACAACTCCTGCTGTATTCCCTTAGTGGCCTCTAACTCATGGTTATCCTTCTACCTTTGTCCTCTCAGTGCTGGGATTAAAGGTGTGTTCCATTTTTTTCTCATCTCCTAATAGTCTAAGCAAATAATAACCCACCAATGGAAAAAACCCTTAATGAAATCAGACCTCTCATAATCCAATAGTGACAGTCAACTTCTATATAAGGGAATAAGCCTTCAACACAGGGAAATTTCAGAACTAAATCATAACAGTGAAATATTAATTAGTAACTGGGGTGTTTTTAAAAGCATATGTACTTGCTTGTAAAAACTGCTAGCCCAGGTTCAGTTCCCAATACCCACATAATAGAAGATGCACAAAATGGTGCATGTGTATGTTGTTTATTTGGACTGGATGACACAGTGGTTAAAGGTACTTTTTTTTGCAAAGCATGCCATTCCCAGTTAAATTCCTAGCACCCATGTAAAGCTAGAAACTAAAGTGGCACATGTCTCTCTTCCATTTACAGTGGCAGGAAGCCCTGGAAACATAATCTTTTACTCTCTTTCTCTCTTCAAATAAATTAAACTATTTAAACTATTTTTAAAAAGGAATAAAAGCATGCAATAACATATATGTTCATGATAATTACATATTTATATTTAATAGGGTAAGTAGGCCTCATTATCAAGGGACTTGAAAATTTCCTACTAATCCATTAAACAAAATGAAACAAACTACTAATGGGATATAATAGAGTGTCATCACTGTCACGTCAGCCAGTGATTAGGAGGCTGAGATTACCACTAGGTGTTAAAACAGGCTTGCTGAGACAGCTTTGCTTAGGGATTGTGGTTTTCTAAAATTTCTTCAAATCTGTATGCTTTAATTGCATTTGCATTTTTAATTGCGTCTTTTTTCAAAATTCTATTTCTCCTTGTTCTGATGGATGACAGCAGCTGGGTTTCCAACTTCACCTCATTTGTTTGGATGGACTTTTCTAATTTTCATCTAGTAGCCCAAAAGGTATTAGAATGGAATCAGATGATTCCTCACTGCTGAGAAGATGGAAGAAATAAGAACAAGCCAAGGAAAAAAATTACCGGAAGCCAGGAAAGTCAGAGTGACATACTCTCATCGGGACTATCCAAGAGAATATCATTGCTGTTAACTTCATGTGATATTCCAACTCCTACAGAGTTTTGAGAACACATACATGTGATACAATATTTTTTTAAGTAGAACATTTCCCCGTGGGGTAATGTATGTCTTATACAGAGGACATTCTTAAGTTGATAAGCCCAGGGTTATGGGTGGCACTAGCCTTTACTATTCTCCATTTCATGCATCTTCCCTTCCCAAGTATTCACCAGGAGGTCAAGTTTCAACATTTAACAAAAATAAAAGTACCTTATAAGAATACCTCATAGTAACTTTTATCTAGCCACAAAATTACACCCACACCCATACACACACTCACACATAGGTGTGTGTATATATGTATATATAAATTTTGCACACATACCTGTATGTATATTTATGCAGGGCTCGTTCCTGGTCAGGGAGGTAGTGCTGAGGGAAGAACCAGGCCTGCTGGTTCCTCCCTAGGGGATGATGAGCGTTGGACGACTCAGAAACCTCTCCTGGCCACTGGAGAAAAACCACCGTGAGTCGGGAGTCTTTTCGACGCAGGAACTCACAGAAAAAAATTCGCTTTATTACTCTGAGCAGGTGCCTCTATCATGTTGGAGATGAAGGCGGGGATTTTAGGATGGGGGAAGAGGTAAGGGCCAATAGTAAACTGTAACTATTGAAATGGTAATTACAATTGTCATGCGGAGGTGGCAGGCCAGAAACCATTGCTGAGTCATAGCTGGCCAGAGACAGGTCACCAAACTTTAGCTAGGTCAGGAAGTTCCACTAGGCCTCACGCCTGGGCCTTTCAGTGTCCAATATATTTAGCATACATAATATATAAATATACATATATACATACATGTATGAATACTATTTGTATGTGTGTATGTATATATATATGTGTGTGTGTGTGTGTGTGTGTAAAATACACATACATATACATATATATATATATATATACATATATCTATATACACATATATATACATATACATACATATATACATATATGCATGTGTGTGTGTATGTATATATATATATATATATATGTGTGTGTATGTATGTAATTTGCTCTCTGATTTTACTTGCAATCAAAGATTTTGGCCTTACTGAAACATTGGAACTTCATTCTTTCAAGACTATAGAATTTTTTTTTTTTTCTAATTTGACAGAAAGAAAGAAGGAGAGAGGGGAGAGAGGGGAGAGAGAGAGACAGAGTGAGTGAATTCACATTCCAGGCCATCCAGCCACTGAAATGAACTCTAGACACATGTGCCCCCTTGTGCATCTGGCTAACTTGCTTATTATTGGGGAACTGGACCTGGGTCCTTTGGCTTTTCAGGCAAATGCTTTAATCGCTAAAGCATCAATCTATCCCCCCGCCACTTTTTTAATTAAAATAAAACATCTTACAAACCATTCCTATACCATGGGTCTCAGTCTCTATGTTCACATCTTAGCCATCAGTAAGAACAAATTTGTGGTCTGGGTTTGTAGCTGACTTGCAAAGAATGTGTGATGTTTTGGGTTCCTTTCCATTACTAAAAAGGGGAAAATGTTGGTTTACGGTGTAATATTCTACAAGGCCTTCTTAAGTGACTACAGAAAATATTTTCATGGACTAAGCTGGTCAAGATGACTTCAGCCAGGAAAACTTATTTAGATCAAAATAAGTTAGCTACTTATTTCCACAATGAATTTCAATAATTCCATAAACAATAATTTCTAAAAAATGTTTGCATTTTAATTATTCCTAAGATTTTGAAACTTTATGTTAATAGTAACTATGTGTGTGTGTGTGTGTGTGTGTGTGTGTGTGTGAGTGTGTGTGAGCACACACGTGATGTTGATGAGGTAGAAAGTATTCCGAAATATTATTTGAAGTCCTTAAATAAATAAATTTAAATGCACCCATTTCCTTTAAAAATTTTTTCATTCCATACTGATAAAATCATACTTTTTCTGGGTGGGGTGGCACACACCTTAAACCCAGAACTTGGGAGTCATAGGTAGGAGAATCTATTGGGCATTCAAGGCTTCCCAGAGACTACAGAGTGAATTCTAGGTCATCCTGGGTTAGAGTGAGACCCTATCTTGAAAAACTATATATTAGTTTTATTCTAATTAAATCAAATTTTAGGAATTTCTCATAAATATCAACTTGTATGTTTATAATGGAAAAGTAAAATAAGTAACATTTTCAAATGTCTTCAATAAAAGCCACCTGTGAGTAGAAATATCTTTTTGTTTTATGTCATTGTTTATAAGAAGAAATGTACACATTTTCTTTCTTAGTTAAGAGGAAATAATGTTTGAATGCTACCATTCCCTGAATTTCAGCCACTGTATTTATATAAGTGATATAGTTTCACTTTTCATTTTATAAGTAATCAGGCTTTTATGTTGTGAGTGTTTCACCAAAGGCATTGGCAAACCCTCTCCACCTTCCTATGGGAAAACATGGTGTATTCATATTATATTGTTCCTGGGCTTTGTGAATGTCTTTGTCAATGTCAACTATCCCATATAGTTCCTTTAATATATGAACCAGATACTTGGCCCCAGTGGAAAGGATTGTCTTCAAATGAATGAAGTGGGTAGAGAAGCCTCTAATAGAACTGAAAGATCAATGTGACAAATTTGAGAGCATACAAGGCATTTGAAACCATAAAGGTAGATACTATATCCAAGAACTGCTCTTCCTTTCCAGGTAAAATAATCCAGAATAAAACCTAACATTTAAAGAATAGCTACAAAATCAATATAAAAAGCAAAAATAAGTAGAATTTTTTCCCTCCAGGTCAATAAAATAAGAAAATCCAACATTTAAATTAAAACAGTAAAGCAGATTGGGAGACTTTAATGATCATTAACAAGAGCTCACCAAGTTCTAAGTAAGTGAATTCGTATTTTTTTCTTTTCTTTTTATTTAAATTTATTTATTTATTTATTTATTTATTTATTTATTTATTTATTTATTTATTTATTTGAGAGCGACAGACACAGAGAGAAAGACAGAGGGAGAGAGAGAGAATGGGCGTGCCAGGGCTTCCAGCCTCTGCAAACGAACTCCAGACGCGTGCGCCCCCTTGTGCATCTGGCCAATGTGGGACCTGGGGAACCGAGCCTCGAACCGGGGTCCTTAGGCTTCAAAGGCAAGCGCTTAACCGCTAAACCATCTCTCCAGCCCTTTTTTCTTTTTATATTGTTTTGCTTGTAATAATATCATTTACTTCTTCTTAAGAAAAAGCACAATGATCTCTATTTTCCACCAAAAATTAGATAGTATTACATGTACTTATAATCATGTCAGTCACCAGTACATTTATACCTACCCATCCATCCTTCCATTCATCATCTGTTTACATATGCGTTAGCAGTTTTTGCTTCATACCAAAGTATTAAACAAATAAGTGTGGCATGATACCCTTCTTCTCTACTAATATACTGGTCATTGCTTTCTCTTTTCTTGGTATGTAATTGTGTGTGTGTGTGTGTGTGTGTGTGTGTGTGTGTGTGTGTGTGTGTGTGTGTTTATGTCTGTTTGAGTGGGTGGCAAGTGCCACCCATGTGGATTTCAAAGGATGATTTTCAGTGTTATTCTCAATCTTCCCACTTGTTTGAGGCAAGGTATCTTATTGCTTATTCTTAAGATACTAATCAGGGGAGTTGGCCATGAACTTTTAGCAGTTTCCTGTCTCTTTTTCCCTTTACCCTAAGCATGTTGGGTTTATAGATGCTTATGCTCAATTACCTGGCTTTATGTGGGTTCTTGAAAGCTGAACTCAAATACTTCTGCTTGCATGACAAGTGCTTTGTCCTCCAAGCTAGATTCTCAGCCTGAAGTATTTGCAGACTTGTAATTACTCCCAGTGCTTTTAAGTAATACAGTGAAAGAATTTAGAAACTGATAGGAAACATTTTAAGGTAACATTTTATATAGACTTAAAAATGCATAAAATATGTGGTCCATATAGGAAACACATTAAGTTGTTAAAGGTAAATACTTTTAAACATTTTTAAAATTTTAACTTTTAATAATTTAATGGCACCACTATAAATATTATTATATGAAAACAGTAGAAATATTTAGAAAAACACAGTGAAAATTGACAACTTATACATGCACTAATACAAGAATATAGAATGAGAAAATATTTTTGCTAATAGAGAAGGGTCATAGATAGTTGTTCAAGGAATAGAACAATCAACAGGACATTCAAAACAAACATTACTGATTTAACAATAAAATATTTCATGGTTTGTTTTACATGTAAAATCTCTCCTCTGATCCCAAGTTCTTCCAACCCACTGGGTGATTAACAGTCTATAGACCTAGAAGCCTGAACACAAAATTAGCTCTGGGTGAAAAACAAAGAAAAGGCATGAAAGGAAAATGGGTAAAGATAGGGAATCAAGAGGATATTGAAGTGGAATAAGACAAAAAGATGATATGCATGTATAAAAACATAAACAGATTAAATGTAAACATTAAAAATATGATTAAAAATTGTCTTAATTTTCTTTTAATAGGATGTTAGCAGTGGTTTGTTTTCAACTAAGAGCATATAGTCCCACTGTGTGATGCAATTGTATGGATTAGAAGGCTCTAATCAATGTACAATGGCAATTTCTAGTATTATGGGTGACAGAAAAATGTTTGTAGTCCAATATATGTTGACAACAGGTTGTTGTTAAAGGAATTAAAATCAAGTAAGGTTTTGGTCAATTTTTTTTTTTCTCAGAACATTAAAATTTATGTGTCTTTTTCCTCACAATTATATAAATTACTTGACTGCTGTCATTTTAAAATGCAAGAAACATTAAATACTTTGAAAAATAAACCAGTAATAAAGCAAACACGAAAACAGCTTTACATGTATCTTATATGATTTATAGACACTAATTCTCTTATGAGATGATCCCCTATGGATAAGAAGCTCATATATACACGCTTTACTTCTCAAGGTTAGGTTTGCTCTCATATATATTTTTCTGATCACTTTTCATTTTATTTAAAAACCTTTCATATAACTAAAATCATGTAACAAAATTCTCTGCATATGCAATGCAAGTAGAATTTGAAATGAACATTCTAGTTCTTCATTTTTCAATCAATAATTTAAAAATTCACTGTTATGTATAAAAATTTGCACAAAGTTTGCTGATTTATGTACAATTCATGAAATCAATCCTGACAGTACATCAGAGAAGATATTTGGTTACCTTTGATATAGGGGTTTCATCAGATTACTAATATTTCTTCAAACCAACATTAATGACCTTTCTGGTTATATTAAAGTGATAGATACTTGAAGATTGGTTATAATATTCTAGGTTTACTTAATTTTAGTTTTAAGCAATAATTTTCTCACAATATTTCAATACCTATTGTTGTATGAAAGGACACTAAGATAGCTTTGAGATGCAAATAATGATAAACTGGCAAAATTACTTGCAATGATAACATTGGCACATTCTAATATTTAGTATACAGTTAAAATTATGAATATCTGTCCATAATTAATACAATATGCACTTATCTATAATTGTATATAAATATTCACAATTATATCATTTATAATGTTTATCTTACATACATAGTTTACATAATACATATATCTGTGATTATGTATATATAATTTTATATAGTCCATTCATATAATTCTTTGATATATATTCAAATGTATTGTATAAAATATATATTTAGTTTATATATTTAGATATATAATATCACATGTAAATATGATATATTTTTATTTATCATCTAATATTTACTATACATAATAAATACATGCTTTGATATTGAGGAACAGTCTCACTATGTTTCTCAACTTAGGTCTCAAATGTTCAGCAATACTCCTGTCTTGGTCTCCATAAAGCTGAGATTATTGTCTTAAGCCACAAGTGTTTCATGTTTTTGCATTTTGATTTGATATTAATTAGCAAAAAACACTCCCCACAAGCCAAAAGATATTTGAGAAAAAGAGATACAGAGACAGAAATATATATTATAGCTTATGAAATGGGTATGTTCATTTAATTAAAAAATAATCTGTCAATTTTTTATCTTTACATTTTTGCTATATATATTGTTATAATTTATTAAAATGTTCAAAATGAAAACAAAGAAATAGTGCTTATGAGGCCATATGATATTGTTTTATATAATTAGACAGGTTATGAAACATGCTAGGCCATCTTCAGGCTTGATACCCAAGAAAGCCCATGGTACAGTTGAATATCCATCCAATAGCCAGACACCTGTTTTTATCTTGAAGGCTGTGAAGGGGGGTTGCTAAAAGTTGAGATTCAGCAATGCATTTCCATTTTTGTTGACTACACCTCAGTAAGTGGGATTTTGACTTCCTACATTGCTGAGGGGACATATTACTTATTCATTATATAACTTGTATGATAAATTCTTTTAGCAATACTGTTAGAGAGAAGTCAAGATTACCTTTCTACCTATCTGACATTCCATGAGCCAGCCAAGTCAACAATGTCAGCTGTGTCAGGAAGTCCACAGAGTATCCCAAGAACATAATTTTTCCTTCTGTGCTAAAAGAATAGCTTTGTTTTAATCTTGATTAGTTTAAGGGACTTTGAGCAAATCTAGACAAGAAACTAAATTTAAGTTCCTGTGGGGCTCCCATGCCAACTAAACATATATAAAGAAACAGGTGCTAGACTGAACACTGTGATAGAAAGTACATAGAAAAAAATAATTATTTGTTGTATTAAGTACAAACATGGGACAAAGAGCAGTGTGACATATATAAAGTTAATGAAACATGATTCTTCTTATTGCATAAGGTTAAATAAGAAAGTATATTGCATCATTCATTTTCTTTTGTGTTTTCATTTTGGATTGCCATTTCCAGATTGATAAAAATGCAACTTATTTGACCTGCTGCCATTTGTGAATAAATCACTATATTGGGTCATCCCTTGCCTTGTGGTACGTTTTGAATCGCTCAAAAGATGGCAAAATGTGAGCGAAAGAGATGGCTTAGCACTGACCTAGGTCTGATTCCTCAGTACCCATGTAAAGCAAGATGCACAAAGTGGTGCATTGCATCTGGAGTTTGTTTGCAGTGTCTAGAGGCCTTGGCACACCCATATCGCCCTCTTTTTTTCTCTCTCCCTCTTTGTCTGTCTGTCTCTCTCTTGTAAATTAACAAATAAAATATTAATTTAGAGAAGGCAAAATAAACAAAAACAATCGCAATATAAACAACAATAAAATTTGCCCCTTGGAATTTTCAGTTCTCATTACAAACTGAAATTGTGCTCACAGAACTATGACCTCCACACTCTCTTTGAAGTTTAGAAGGTTTGTTGAGGTTTTCCTCCAGATACCCTTTTCCCCTTAAAATAGCGAAATATTTGTGCCATTTTATATTTGTGATACCTTGGCAATCTATCATCTAGCTTTAAAACTATTTAGCTAAGATTTTTCACCTTTGTTCTTGAAAACACACAATCATACACAGGTTGGTGTGTTTACAATATAAACATGAGGATGTTTGATATTTTTGACATAAGGTATTCTTTAATAGTTAAATGTTTTTTGAAAACTTCAGTAAATAATTGTGCATGAAGCTCTTAAATGTGATTAACAAAATGGCCTAAAGTTTTATTTGGAAAAAGGCTAAGACTAGAAAAATTCAGAATGGATTATATGTAGGTAACAGCATAGAAAATATACTCCCTCAGTTTTCATAGCTTTTCATTAATGAAATATTAACATTGGCTGCAGACTGGATGACATCAATAAAATAATTAAGCCCAAATCATAGTTGTCTAGCATATTTTGCTAATAGTTAATTTTGTCAAATCAGACCAGTCAAATACTAAATCCCTTGTCTTTAAACTGGAAATTAAATGACCTATTTTATATCATCTCTAATCTCCTAAAATGGGATCATTTTTTTATGCTACATAGTGCTAAATATGGTATATGTTTGTGTTTAATCAGTAGTTAGACCTTTCCTAAAACTAATATGCATATATGTATCTTTACCTTAAGGTATATAAATATAATCTTTGTATACCTTAAACCCAATAAAACCTATTATTTAAATATCAGAGAATCTGACTTGTCTTCAAAATTATTCTTTCATCCCAATAGAAAGTCAGAACAGATTCAGGAACTGGCAGAAAGACCCAGACTGTACTTTAAAAAAATCCAATATCAAATAAAGCTTTCTCACAAAAGCAAGCTCTCTTACATCAATATTTTTTTAAAGAGAAAAGAACAAAGGTAATAAATAAATAAAACTGTTTAGGAAAAAGGATTTCTTCAATGATTTTCCCACTGACAGTAAACTCACTTTAAACATTGATGAAGCCAAGAATGCAGAAGTGTCAACAACAAACATGTTTGCTTACACACCACAGACTAAGATCATCATAGGTACTGCTGAGAATTTTCACATTGTGAGTACGTCTCTTTTGCATTTTCCTGTTCTTATTTATTCTGAACTTTCCTTACGGACACCCCTTTTAAATTTATCTTTGTCCCTTAACATATTTTTACATTTTGGCATTTTGTTTTTTCTATTCTTTTTTCTCTGTCTTTTCACAAAGTTTGGCAAAAATAAAATATTTTCATGCATTATTTCTTACATTTTTCTCCTTTATTTACAAGGTTGTTTGTATTGAAGCTGGATCAATTCTGTGACTTGAGTTGCTTCATTGCATGATGTCTTAACAAAGCTTTCTGCTACTTTGTTTCATTTGGAACTTGCTTCGAATCAGCTCTGCTTAGAACTGACTACCTGAGAGTGCTGTGATTTGCTTTGTCAGGACGTTACTTGCTAGATGGCTTAGCCCTGAGTATATTTGGAAGCAGGTCAACAAGTGACTTATGTCTTAATAAACTGCTCTCGTTATTAATTTCCCTTGGTTGTGTGTGCTCACTGCTGAGTCAAGGATACTTCTAATTAGAGCTCTTAATTCTTGGCTGCCGCAGTGCCTGCATATTGTGGTGTAGGTGCTGTTGTAAGTAAGCTAATCAATACTGAACAAATTATACAGACTTACTATGTCTATGGTCAAGCTTGTATTCTGCGAGGGTTAGGAGATTTCACCCCATTTTTCATCTGGTCATCAAATTTTGTTGGGTTGTCATACTCTCAAAGATAACAGATTCTGAAAATAGCCCTCATAGCACAGGCAATACAGACATCCCAGGGCTTTCTAAGTGAGATATAAAGCAGGTCAGCCTCTTGAGTTTGAAGGAGATGAATGTGGTGAGACATTGTTTGGGTGATGTTCTCATGTGCTGACCTTGATGCAGAGGGAAAGGTGATTTACATTTTAAAGCATGGGAAGTGGAGCTTCACAGTTAACTTATTACATTGATATTCTAAGCTTGCTTTTTTTCCCCCCACTTTTTGTGCCTGACCTCACCATCCTCCAGAATTCATCATCACCATCCAAATGTCCTCTTCCCTCTCCATATCTGAACACTTCCTGGAGTATTTAGCTAGCTAACACAGCAGAATCCTAAATAGCCTGCAAAACCATCCACTTCCTCTCGAATTGTATTTGATGCAAGCCTACTAATGCTACAGGAATAGTGTATACTGTTTCAAAGATGCAAGTGCCTGGACTTTTTCTTGATGGAGTATTTTCTGAAAGTTTAGGCACTTACCCAGCATTCCCTGAAGAGCCACTATTATCATATCAAGTTTCAGATTTTATTGCATTTCTTGTTGTTAACATGCTTAAACTCCTTCCTTGACTGTGACTTTGATGGAGAATGAAGACTGATGTTCTGAGGTTCATATTTTCAGCATCTGTCACAGTGGCACACATACACACACACTCACACACACGTATATGCCATATATATATGAATTTCAATCATTTCCCTTGAATGCCCATATGCAAGACAGTTTATATTTTACAGGGCACTCACTGTTAGCATGATGGTTAACTGTAATAACTAGTCTCCATTAAAAACAAAGTTCAGGGCTGGAGAGATGGCTTAGTGGTTAAGCACTTGTCTGTGAAGCCTAAGGACCCTGGTTTGAGGCTCAATTCCCTAGGACCCACGTTAGCCAGATGCACAAGGGGGCGCATGCGTCTGGAGTTCATTTGCAGTGGCTGGAGGCCCTGGCCTGCCCATTCCTTTCTCTCTCTCTCTGGCTCTTTCTTTCTCTGTCACTTTCAAATAAATAAATAAAAATCCCCCCCCAAAAAATAAAAAAAGAAACAAAGTTCATGTATTGGCTGAGCCTACATCTAGTGAGCACAATGGCTCAGATTATTTCTGATACTCTCAGTGTATTTATTTGAAGTTAAATGAAAGCAAATGAAGTGTCATACCTTATGACAGGGATAAATATTTACATATTTGCTACATTGCTTGATTTAAATACTGAACAATGGTATTTATGAGCTTTTGTAATGTAAAATATTTAGTTATTCACAAATACTGGGTAGTATAAAAGGGCACCATATAAATTAATGTAACGAAGTAAATGAGAGCACACAGCCATATAGATATCTATATGTATCACTGATATGAAAGAATGTGGAATTCTGCCTCAGTCATATTGATAGTGATTTGTGGAGTTTTTTTCCTGTGGTTTTGTTTCCCCATGAAAATTTAGTAATAAACAAAGAAGTTCCTCTAATTTTTTTCTCTGATTCTGGAAAAAATCACATAAACAGAAAACATCTTCCTGTTTCCTGCTATAATCTACTATTAATTGCTATCAATATCATACAATAGATTTAATTAGACACACACACATTTCCTAAAAGAAAAATTAAGAATTGCAATTTCATATGTCTCAATTTTAGAACATAGTTGCTAAAGTACATGATGTAATTTACTGCTCATATTGACATGTCAGCTAATGCTTCTGAAATATTTGCACACAGGGATACATGATGTAATTTCCTGTCCATACTAGCATGTCAGCTAATACTTGTGGAATATTTTTACTAGACAGGCGCTTTAACCAACTAAGCGACGGTTGTGGAATATTTTTATACAAGGATACATGGAAATTATTAGAAAGTATCTTTATATATATATATCAATGGTTTTGACCAGTGAGTGAACTGTACACTGATAAGGAATTTAGGGGGTATATTATCTGAATCATCAGACTCATTGATTATGTATTTCTTCCTTTTGTTTCTCAACTCATATAATATTATTTTGATCTCTTACTATGAGGCTTAAAAAGAAGAATAACTTTAAGTCATTACAAATTCCAAGAACTGAGTTATATAAATTATATCACTTAAATCAACTCCAAAATTCTATGCTATTTTATTTTCTGTCCTTTACTGCTAACCTATAATTCCTGATACCAGCAGGTGGTAATCATCCACAATGAGCTTTTGATCACAGAGACCATTTCCCAAAAGTAGACAGATTTATGTCAGAGTGCTTGATGAGCCACCATAGGTTAGTGGTAAGACCCTATTGCTGAAGACACCATACACTGTTGGTATGTAACATGGAATGATATGGCTGTAAGCTGGAAGAGAGTCAGTCCCCAGACAGCATGTCTAGTGCCAGAAGGCACTACATGAGTGAGTGGGGGATAACGACCAATATCTGCCCAAGCAACACATGGTCTAACTTACTTAGCCACAAACAACGTGAGGTGATGCTCATACAAGTACAGTAGTGGCTCATACCCATGATGGGAAACCAACTGCTCTCAATTTGGCTAACTGATCTACTTAGTGGAACAGAACCCATAGCTGGAGCTGGGACACAAGTCAGAACCATATCCAAAAATGAACACACTCTCCACTAAACTATCTCTAAAAAACAATGGTCAACACATCTACTTTGTGATAACTTTTCTCTCTCCGTTGGAGATTCTGCTTCTCTTCTTTGGTAGGTGTTGAGTGGCCTCAGGGTCTGTCTCATTCACCCTGTCACTGATTATCAGATACAGCAAGGAAGCCCTACTTGTGTTCCTCTCCCTCATTCCCCTGAGGAGCATTCCCAGTGGAATGAGGGCAGGGATGAGGGAAAAGAGGGAACCAACACATGATGTGTCCATATGAAACATCTTGTTATTAATAATAATAAACATAAGAAATGTGTATTCTCTGGAATGGAATTTTCTGTAGATATCTGTTATATTCAATCTGTCTATGGTATCACTTACCTCTAAAGTACCTTTGCTGGTTTTTAGTATGGAATAATTATGCTGTTATTGTGTCTGGACTTAAGAGACCTTTTATGCCTTCTAGTATTTGCTTTATCAATATGAAAGCCCAAATATTTTATGTATAAATATCTATAATTATTATTTCTTCTTAAAGAATTGTTTATTAATGTGAAATGCCCCACTATGTCTCTTTTGATTAACTTTGGATTGAGATATACTTTATCAAATGTAAAAAAAAAAAATAGCCATATAGCCTTGTAAAAAAAAAAAAAAAAAGCAAATTTGTTATATTAGCATAAAGCAGTCCAGGCAGTCCAACAATTGCAGTCTTCAGGCTTGACAGTAAAGGAGCCTTGCAGTTGTTCGGTCCATGTGGCTGATTAAATCCAGGAATGAAATCCTGGAGGCTTTCTGGAGAACTTCTGGTCTGCAGTCCATGTTGGAAGGCTGAGAAGAATTGTTTCCAATGTCGATGAAATATTGCTGAGCAGGAACATTTGCACTTGCAAGTGAAGGCACTTACCATCATACAGAACCCTCAGCCAGGTGGGAAGAAGGAACTGTTTTTTTTGTCAGGGCTTTCTTAGATAAACTCCACCACCAGGAGGACCACCTACTTTGGATAACAGGTTCAGTCTTGAAGAAGGACTCTGAGGATGTGTACAACAATGAGTAAAGACTATGTGGGACTATGTGGGGAAACCATAAAATGGTGGCCACATAGAAGCCAAATAGGCCTATAGACGACAGCCACAATGCTCTGTATCTTCTAGATACAGAGCCATGAGAAAATACATTTCTTTAAATTACAAAACTTGATGTACTGTGATGGCTACTTTTTATCATTATCTTGATGGCACTTAGCATCATGTAGGGGTGTTGTTTTTTTTATGTCCAGTGTGATTATGAGAGTATTTCCAGAAATAATTGATGATGGAAGGAGCACCTTGAATTTGGGTGGTACCATTCCATTGCTTAAGATCCTAAACTGAACATGAAAGAGAAAGCAAGTGATCTATCTGCTTTGAGTGTGAATGCTATGTGATCAGACATCACATGTGCCTGCCATCATTCCTAGAGCTATTTTAAGAGCCTTGTGTTACCTGTCACATTGGACTGTACCCTCAAACTGTGGAACCAAACAAACCTTTCTTCCTTAACTTGCTTTTGTAAGGTATTTTTTATAGCCTTAGTAAATGAGACTGATTCATGTATACTACAGTTAAGACGACTCTAGAAACAAAAATGCTATATATGTTATTATTCTTAACCCATTTTTTGAGGAAAGAAAGTATGGCTTTCATATTCATGAGACATATGCATAAGTACATAAAGTGTGATTTTAATGTGATTATTGAAAAAGTAGTAATCATAGTATATACAGTGAAGGTTTTATGTTGTTTTTCTTAAGAAAATTTAAGAGCAATATGTGATACCTATACATGTTAGAAACACACACTTCAAAAATAGCTATTTTTCTCTATAATGGAAAAGTTCAATGTTAAGTATTTGTTTACCAACACATTTTATATGTGACCATTGAACATAGGTCTTATTTTTTAATGTAACAGACATATGAACTGGAAGCTTTTAACTGGAAAAAATGAATTGAGAATAATTATTTTAATGCTCTCATTCTTTAGCAAAAGCTAGTAGACTAGCAAGAGATAGAAAATACCCATATTAAAGCTCTTTAAATTCACAAACCCAAAATGGTTATATAATAAAATATAGCATAACCTAAATGAATATAATTTCTCTAAGTTTATGTTATGAAGTATTTACTATTGATCTTGATTTCTAGATATTTCAAGTTGATGTATGTCCTTATATTTTCTTTATTTTTTTCTGGTTGAAGTTCTGTTTATCTTCCTTTAATTTTTATTAAGATCTATTAATAATTAATGCTTATGGAACATTATATGATATTTAGAAACATACAAGTTATACAACAAAAGCTATGTGTGGTGAGGTGACACAAACCTTTTATCACAGCATTCAAGATTCAGACATAGGAGGATTGCTGTGAATTTAAGGCCAGCCTGGGACTGCAGAGCTAGTTCCACGTCAACCTGGGCTACAGTGAAACCATACCTCAAAAAAAAAATGTATAATGATAAAATCAGAGAATGTCTTGAGCTTTTTAACAAATATTTTATTTATTTATTTATTTGAGATAGGTAGAGATGTTCTAGAATTAAAAGGGTGAGCGACCATGAACAGCTTCATTTGAGTTTTATGTAGTTGAGAGAGAATAGTAACAGATTTCAAAAACACTTCAAATAGGACTACCATTGCATTCTTTTGTATGTAGTTTCATATATTGCACTTAACTTGAAATATCAGTCCCTAATAGAAGGTGAGAAATATATCCTTCCAAATACATTCATATTCTCATCCTCTTCCTTCCATGGTCAAATACCAATCTTAGTTCAAATTTTCATGTTTTATTTACATATAAATAGGTAAAAGAATAGCATTGTTTGTAACATTTTTACAGAATATTTTCAGTACAGTATATTCTAAAACTTTGAAAATTAGCAGTAATTTATATATATATTTAGTAATAAACACATAATATGAAGTTTTGCATGAACACACTAATGTCCAAAATATATAATTTATAAATTTATAGCCGATATAGCCCTCAGACAAGTCACTTGTAACTAACAGGGCTCTGCTTTCCAGTGAGGATGCAACTAGATCCATCACATTACACAGTTCTGAACATTTAGAAACAATATAAGGAAGAGAAAATAGAGAAGAGTAATCAATGGACTAAAATATTACCAAAATTATTCACTAACATACATGATGAATGGTTTTGAAAGGTACCATTATTTTAATTTTCTATTGTTCTAGATACACTAAAAATTTCCTAATTAAATATTTAAACTTTAAAGGTCTATAATAAAATTTCAATGTGTACACTGTTACATATATATATATATATATGTAACATATATATATATATATATATATATATATATATATATATATATATATATATAAATTTACTGTCAGGAAATTGGACACAACATATCCATTTTGTAAATGGGTGCTTGAATGTGTAGCAACATCCAAACACACACAGCATACATACATAGAAATATACTGTTGTATAGGAAAAATATCACAAGATTACATGACAGGAATAAAAAATGAATGAATTAATAAATGAGTAAATGAAACAATGTATTTTTGTGCTTTAAACAAGGTATATAAGGTATAGAGTGTAATAAATGTAACATGATATTTACTTATATTTCATATATTTGGAAAAAACACTTTTAAATAGAATGCTAAAGAAAAATGTGAGCAAAGGTAATAATTATAAAAGTCATTTCCTGATCTTAAGACTTTCCAAAGATAAAATATATATTTGAGATATGATTGGGTGGCTCTCTCCTTAGGGTGTGCATGTATCTGTAAAAGAGAAGCAGATTCTCTGATTAAGAGTAAAGTTAGCACAAGGTAAATGGGATAACCACTGTTTTTTAGTGAGAATTTAATGGGTTTAGGCCCTCCAGCTGAAACTAAGTGAAATAAGCAAGAGTGCTGTTTCCTTGTTGAACCTGGTACCAGCACAAGAGTGAAGGAAATAGACACAGAACAATCAACTCCTACCAATCCAGATATCCATAGACACAAAAGCTCCCGAGACCTCATCACTGTAGCAGACCTAAAATGAATCCAACATGGTTCAAGGAAATTTGTGGAAGATAGGGAGGAAAGAATATTAGAGCCACACTTTGGGTCATGATACACAGAGACATTTCCTCCTATCCATAACAGATGGCTAACCCCACAGTGCACAACCCATATACCCCAACAAGAAGGGTCCCTGTAGAGAGGGGAGGACAGAGAGAAGGCTAACAATGGTACCAACTTGACTGTATTCACTGAGTACAAAACTAAAAAATATATATGTTTTGACATTGGCCAAAAAAAATTAGCAATTTATCTAAAAGTGTTAATAGAAGAAATATTCTTAAAAAGGAAACAGAAGCCAGGCATAGTGGCATATGACTTTAGTCCCACGACTTGGTAAGCAAAGGTAGGAGGATTGCCATGAGTTTGAAGCCACCTTGAGACTCTCTAGAGAACTGGTCAGCCTTGGCTGCAGTGAGAACCCTAATAAAAAATGTTTACCATGGTTTTATACACTTTTAATCCCAGCAGAGGGTTGCAGATAGGTAGAAAAATGTAGCTAACTGGCCCTCCAGTCTATCCTGATTGGCAAGCTCAATGCCAATATAAGATGTTATCTCAAAAACTTGAACAGTTTTTAAATTTTTTTCTCAACTATGAAAATAGAATTTATTTAGATTACATACAGATGCATACAGAATACAAAATACATTTACATTCAACTTCTATTTCTGAACTAGAAAGTTACATATATAGTATGAACAGCTATTAGGAATCCTAAAGTTACCATTTTCTTTCTATGATCTGAAGTCTTCCCACAAATGGACTGAAAAATTAGTCTTCAAACAATGTTGAACAGTTTTTGAGGAACAATTCCTTCACATGCAGACTCATGGATACATAGCTACATGCACAGATATACTCACACATAATTGTACACGTACACATACATGCACACATACCTGTTTTAAAAAAATGTATTTTCTGGGCTGGAGAGAGGACTTAGCCATTAAGGCATTTACCTGAGAAGCCAAAGGACCAAGGTTCAATTCTCTAGAACCCACATTAGACAGATGCACAAGGGTGTGTGTGTTTCTGGAATTCATTAGCAGTGGCTAGAGGCACTGTGCCCATTCTCTCTCTCTCTCTTTCTCTCTCTCTCTCTCTCTCTCTCTCTCTCTCTCTCTCTCTCTCTCTCTTTCTCTCCCTCTTTCTCCTTCAAATAAATAAATAAAAATAAAAATATTTTTAAAGGATGCATTTTTTGTTACTTTTCTTTTTTCTTAGTTCTTGTGGCTATGTATATTGTGTGCATTAGTGTATTCATTCCATATGTGTGTGAGTGTATGTGTGCATGTTCTATGTGTGCATGTTTGTACATGTGCACATGTGTATACATGTGTGTCAGAGGTCAAGGTCAGATGTCTTTCTCAATTATTCTCCAGCTTATTCATTGACAGGGCCTCTTGTTGAGCATAGAGCTCACTGATTGGGATTAACAAGGCAATCAGTGGGCCTCTGCTTCCCCTGTGCTGGAACAGCAGGAGCACCGCTACCCACTCAGATTTTTACATGGGCACTGGGGAGCTGAGCTCAGGTCCCCATGCTTGTGCTGGGAGCTCTTTACATATCCAACCATCTGTCACCCTATCTCCTTCATCAACTTTTTTCATTTTATTCTAGTGGAGAATTTGTTGAACATGGAACTGTAGTGTGTGTGTGTGTGTGTGTGTGTGTGTGTGTGTGTGTGTGTGTGTGTCTTTTCTTCAAACTTGCATAATTTGTGAGACATTTTTAAATTATTATTGGTTATGTACACAGTGTGTATACAGCCATGTTGCTACAATCGTTAGCCTCCTTCCTGTCCTCCCCCCTTCACAGGGACCCTCCTCACTGCCAAACTGTGGTCATGCATTGTGGGGTTGGCCATCAGTTATGGCTAAGAGGCAATGTTTCTGTGCATAATGTCCCACCATGTGGCTCTAACAATCTTTTGGCCCCCTTTTCTGCAGATTTCCCTGAGCCATGTTGGGTTTGTTTTAGGTCTGCTTCAGTGCTGTGGTCTTGGGAGCCTCTGTGTCTCCGGATATCTGGTTTGGTAGGAGTTGAGTGTTCTCTGTGTCTATCTCCTTCACCCTTGTGCTGGTACAAGGCTAAAAAAGAAAGCAGCATTCTTGCTCATTTCCCCAATTACTCTAGGGTTTCAGCTTGGTCCCTGGTGAGGTGTAATGGGTTGATTCACTCCTCAGAATCTATATCTATCTGAAAAAGAGAAGCAAATTCTCCAATGGACTTCCAGAGTGAAGTCAGCCCTAGATCAATCAGATAACCATGATTATTTTAGAGAGAATTTAATAGATCTTGTAAATAAGTTTGTTTTCATTTTTGTCCTGTCCATTATGTGTTTAGAATTATTCTTTTTCAATGTTACACTGCTGAAGTATATTAAATAATTTCCTGACACTTTGATTAGTTTCTTTTCTTCTGTATCATTTTTGCTACCTTTCTTTAAATTCATATTTTGTTCTGTAATATTTAAACTGATGATTCCATTTAGTCTATCTAGTTTTAATTAGTGTATTGTCTCAAAGTGTCAATACGTATGTTTTTTAATCTTTTCTCCTACCATATGGACATATGAAGCGTTCTTGAATAACTATTCAGTATGACTATGTATTCCTTTTATTTCTTCATATCTGCCATTTTTGGTCTAATCAATTTCTACTAATTGATTTTTCCCTCCTACCTATTAGCTATGAGTTACATTGCTTTCTTTGCATGCTTAGAAATTTTTAAATGAAAATCTTGAATTATTATCTAGAATTTGTTTGCTAATTTTTTGTGTTTTTAATGTTTTTTTTTTGTTTGTTTGTTTTATGTTCTTCAAGGCTCAATTTCAGGTTTGATGAAAGTTTGCTTCCAAGCACCCTATTATTCATGGAGCTTTTTATTTCTATCAGTCAGTAATGCCCTTGTTCAGCATCTCACTGGTGCTCCACATACTGCTAAGTTTTTCCAAATGTTAATTAAGAACACAAATTATCTCCTTGGGAATCTTGTGAACTGTATTACCTACCTATTATTTGATGATTTCCCTCTCATCTAGTAACGCCACACTCAATCAAGTCAGCAAGACTGAACCCTATATATTAGGCCTACTACTTGTGAGGCATTTGTAAAGTATCCAAACAATAAAACCTGTTAGTTAGAGAAACTGTAGGATTTACTATGATCATTTTTCTCTTTAAGAATATGTCATCTGTTAGGACAACAGACTCATGATTCAATCAATTGTTTTCTGGTTACATAAACTATATGACAGAAGATTGATTTGGCCATGCAATATTATGTCTTTATAATATTGAGATTCCTTTAAATTTAAAGAGAAATTCAACACTACCTGAGAGAATTAATTGCCTAAATGTGAAGCATGAACTATAAAAGAATGAAATGTGGGGATAGTAGATATAAAACATTAATTATAATACCTGTCAATCTTAAATATGTGTCAGTTTATTAATTACATCTCAGACATGTATTAATAGTGCAATGGTTTTAATAGATGTCCCCCATAAAATCATGCATTCTGAATTTGTGAACCCCATCTAGTAGTCATTTTGGCAGTGCAGCATTGCTGGAGGAGGTGTGTCACAGTGGGTACACCTTGAGGCATGTCACTGGGTTGTAGACCTTGAGGATTATTGGTGTCCTGTTTGTCAGTGTTCATTGGCTCACTCTCCTGCTGCTATTTTCCAACTCCTGTGAGACAGGTGTTGTACAGCCTCTGTTCATGCCATGCTTTCCCTTGACATCATGGAACGTTCTTTTAAGACTAAATCCAAAAGGGGGAAAAAATACTTTTGGCCAGGTGTTTTATTCCACCAATAAGAAGCTAACTATAACAAATAGTTATCATTCTTACATAATTATGAGACCCACTTAATACTTTATGAATAACATTTTTGAAATAAATTCACTCAGAAAAAAATGAACTATACATATTTTTATTTATTTATTTTTTTTGGTTTTTCGAGGTAGGGTCTCACTCTGGCTCAGGCTGACCTGGAATTCACTATGTAGTCTCAGGGTGGCCTCGAACTCTCAGTGATCCTCCTACCTCTGCCTCCCCAGTGCTGGGATTAAAGGCGTGCGCCACCACGCCCGGCTATACATATTTTAAGTCAAATATTTTTACTTGCATTATTTTGTTGAGGATATTTTGCTTGTCAGAACTTTTTCCTATTCAGTGACTTCCCTTTGCTTCTCTCAGTTACAATTCTGAATTCCCATAGTGACTTTAATTTATAGCTATTCTTCCTTCCGTCATTCATTTTTAGACATTCTTCTGAATGCTATATTTAAGTCATATTGCATTAAGGCTGTTTGTACTTGATTTAAAATAAACTTGTTCTCTGAAGTGACAGTGAAAATCAGCAAATTAAAATGTCATTGCAATCTGCCTTATGCTTTTGAGGACAAAGATGAGAGAGAGAAAAAAAAATAAAAACTATGCTTTTTACTGAGTAGGTTGACAATTCAATGCAGAAGAATGGCCTCTGCCAAGATTTATCAGTTGCCAGTTCATGGTGACTGGTCCCTCTCGATGTCACGAACTGAAAATAAAGGAGGTGAAAGAGAAACCTGTCAGCCCTCAAAAACGAGGAGGCAAGGCCACAGCGAGCTGATATCTCCCAGTCCCTCTGGGAGAGCACTCATCTACCCTAGTGCGTCTCAGAGGGTCCCTGTTCAGGCGCCTATTGTGGGTCCCTGGATCTTCGGGGCCACGATCCCTGAAGGTGTCCAGGCAACTTTGAAGAGCAGGGTTATGTTTGTACATAAATGTATATGAAAAGAAATTGCTATATATGGCTTTTATTATTTTTGTGATACACGTAGATGTGTATCTGCATGTCTTATTTTTCAAGAAATAACATCTATGCATATGCTACTTGGTGATGAATTTTCCTTAAATAAGAAACAAATGGAGAAATTAGGATTTTTGAGAATTTTTGAATACAGTTCAATAAGAGTATGAAAAATACAAAAACATACAGGGTGCTTTGCAGGCAAGTGTCTTAACTACTGAATAATCTCTGAAGCCTAAATTTTATTTTTATCCAATTATGTTACACATTCCAAATGTATAGAATCAATTGTTATAACTGTTATAATTTTCATAAATATCTTTGTTTTGAAATTTATAAAAAGGAAAAGTAAATATAGTCTTTTGGTTCCAAATAGTACTACATTAGTGGAAAGAATAAGTGCACTACAAAAGGCCACAAAAAGTTAGCCTAAAAGAAAGAGGTAGATCAATTTGCTTTGTATGATATGGACAGGCCAGCCATGTTCAATATTAGAGATACTGGAAGATGTCATGTGTCATGTAGACCCAAAATTGTAGCTGGTATCCTCAAAGTTTTTGTGTGTGTTTTTAAGTAAGCCTTGTTGACCTGAATAATAAAATTGCATTTATAAACATCAAAATAATTATGAGAAAGATCCATACAGAAACTTCCATGTTAGTTTAAATGAGTGAATCTTATCCTTGAAGAAATGTCCCTTTTCCAAAAGTAGCAGGCTCTGACCTAACATAGTTGTGATGAAGATGTTAAGAGCACTGGTGTATTGTTCTCCATGATTCTTAATTTACTAAAAATGAATCCACCAGGAAGAGACCTCTGATAACCAGAACCTAAAGGTCCTTCAAAGCAAGAAGATAATGGTGGGGGACATGATCTAAATGTGAAGAAAAATGTCTTGACAGTAAATCAGTCTCATGGAAAACATAGTAGACCTGACTCACAATGTTTATCGTCTCAGCAGTAGACTTTCCAAAGACCTACAGATGCTGAGGAAGCCCCAGCTTGAGCCTGGAAATCTCGTGGATCCAGATGATAATGCTGGTTGTTTTGACAGAGGCAAAGCTGTTCAATGTGAACCTGCTGATTGATGTAAACCAACAGTCCATGAATGTACGTAAAGGCAGATGATAAATGAAGGTGCTTTTTTAAAAAAGAGCACTTAACTTGGTGATGAATTTTCCTTAAATAAGAAACAAATGGAGAAATTAGGATTTTTGAGAATTTTTGAATACAGTTCAATAAGAGTATGAAAAATACAAAAACATACAGGGTGCTTATAAAAGTGTATTTTTCTCTAAATATGTGGGTTTGATATAATAAGAAGGTCAGTGGGGGAAATAAGCTTTAAAGTAAATGAAATTCACAGGCAATTTCATCTGAGGGCAAATAGCTATAAGTATATTTAATGTCTGTGTTTACTATTTTGGGCATAAATATTAACCACTCTTGTCTTTGCCATGAAGAATGCCTCTGTAGCTTCCATCAAGTCTTTGATTGACTACCAACTAAATGCAAAATGATCCTTTTGTTTCCATTTACAAGATTATTCTGATAAGTTTTGTATTTTTATGTGGTTAGCTGGATCTTAGCATAGATTTGCCTGTGCAAAAAATCATTGAATTGATTACAAAATTAATACCAATTCTCATTAGAAATGCAACATTATAACCATTCTTACCAAAGGAGACAGGTTTATTGCACCACTGGTTTGTATTTAGGCTGGTTTTGATAATAAAATGTGTAATGTACCACAGCTATAAAATTTTATCTCAAGAAACCTCACCTACTTTGACCAGCCTCTCAGTCATAGGAGCAAGCCTGGGTTAGCATTGTAAGGTTGACAAAAGATGGAGAAGAAAGCTGAGTAACTTTGCTGTTTCCACAAAGGAATGAGTAAATAAACACTGACCAAGTGAGAAAAATAATGAGCTCAGTCAGGGCTAACTGAAGACTGGGAAAAAAATAAACCAAGTCATATGATTAACATTCCACAGCTAAGAAGTACCCTCATAAGGAGTAAGCATGAGTATTTTCACATTCCATACTTATATTATTGTAAAAGCACAACTGATATTGTGTGCCTAACAGATTATTTTTATTTTAAAACCAACATTTTTTTTAAATTTATTTATTTATTTATTTGAGAGCGACAGACACAGAGAGAAAGACAGATAGAGGGAGAGAGAGAATGGGCGCCCCAGGGCTTCCAGCCTCTGCAAACGAATTCCAGACGCGTGCGCCCCCTTGTGCATCTGGCTAACGTGGGACCTGGGGAACCGAGCCTCGAACCGGGGTCCTTAGGCTTCACAGGCAAGCGCTTAACTGCTAAGCCATCTCTCCAGCCCTAAAACCAACATTTTTATGGATATGGCATGTATTGATAGGTTTAAAGATTTCATCTTATGGAATTTTCCATAGTAAAATGATTAAAATACCTTCAGATAATTTCAGTTTGCAAAAATGCTATAGACTTAAAAGAAAATGATTCTATTTAAATTACCTAAAATAAATAAAAGTTATTAATATAAACAAAACCCAATTATAAATAACTTTAAAAATACTGAGCAATGTCATTCAATGTCAATTTAGACATTTACAATAAAATATTCTTAAGTAGAATCAATGTAGTTGAATGAATATCAGAACTTTATTTGTTCAAACAAAACACCAACAAGATAGGTGAGATAATCAGAAAGACTTCATTTATACCAATAACAAACAATACTGTAGTGCTGTAAAATAAAGTTAGCTGAATATAGAATATAGGGGTCTAGAAGAGCCATCACATGTTTGAACAAAATGAAAGACATATCATATTCCTCTACAAATCAGTACCATTTAACACGATGAAAATAATAAGTGCTCTGAAATGGAATGTACCTTTCTCTTTGATTGTCTATATGCCTCATTAATATAACATATAAAACCATTAGAATTTTAACTGGAAAAGTAATAAAATACTTTCTATGGCTCAACTGATAATTCAAACTCAGCAACAGAGCATATGCTCAACAAGAGTTCAATATCCAGTGTCACTAATGACACCCCTCACCATATATAAAAATGTTGGAGGCTATATCCGATGTGAATGTGATTTGACATGCTTCGCACCCCTTAGATATTCACAGAACAATTCCATTCAGTTAGTTTTGGTATTTTTTAAGACCATAAAACTGATTTACAGATTTGCCAAGTATATCATAGCTATAACAACTAGACTTTGAATGCAGTGTGGAGACTGAGTCAGCACCTTACAAATTTTGCTACAAAACAACTCATAAAAATTTGTCAAAGATATAAAAAGGTTGTTTATAAAAGTTCTTTCACATATGAAAAATCTTCCTACTCTCATAAAAACCAAGCAAGAAACTAAAATATGACTTCAGTTTTAAACCCACCAGGCTATGTGCGGTAGGGGCACTTCTGTAATCCCACAACTGAGAGAGAGAGAGGCAGGAGAACAGCCACCTGGTTGACAACACACGCCTGGTATGCTTCATGTTTCAGGGCAGTTTCAATTACACATTTCACAATCAAGAACCTATGTCAAAATAAAATCAAAATAACTATAACAAACAAAATAAAAACCTATTGAAACAATAAAAAAGTTATTTGACAAAACATAGTTTATGAGATTTATTTATTATTAATGGGATGGAGTAATTTGGTATCAACTATTACAGCAAAAGATATCCTGTGGCATATGAATTCAGATTCCCAGCATTTTACAGTATACATGGTTGGGTATATTTCAAATGATATACAAGCTATTTTCTCCATGTGTCATTGTAGCTATTAAAATGAGTTGGACCACCACAAATGACTATTAAGTACAAATTAGATGAATTATAGAGGAACTATAAGATGAATTATACAATGTGATATGGTTATGAATGACAATGACAGAACAACAATTACTAAATGAAAACTCAGGGTCTAAAACAATGTGTACAGAGTCCTGTATTTATTGAATGCTGGCATTGGAAGAGAAAGATTTTTGTTTGACTGTGTTTACAGTAGAACATTTATGTGAAGATAGTTAAGTAGTACAATCATATGAAATATTTCCTTTCCTGCCACAAGGCATGACGTTCATTGTTGAAGAGGGTAGGCTGTGTAAAACAGTGAATTTAAATATTTAATTAATTTATTAATTTGATGGAGTGAAAGAATGAACATACTGGGGCCTTGTTGATATACATGGGCACTGCGGAATTGAACTCTGGTCCTTAGGCTTTGCAGGCAATCACCTTAACTGCTGAGACTTCTCTTCAGCCCACAAGACAGTAAATGTAAACAAATTACTGTACATCATGGAATTAAAATATTCCAATTTGATAATAGCTGTTCTAACTAATTAACTCTAGAAAATATAAATGTTTGATGAAAAACAAAATTATCAGTGATAAATATATATGTATATTTATTTATCATATATATATGATAAAAGATTGCTTTTGTAGACTGAATAAATCAGTTTATTTATCAAATGAAGATGAGAAAAAAACTAAGAAGGAGATATAACTTGCTATCACAATAGATGAAAATGTTCTTTGCATCTGACAAGGAAACCAAGATGGATCTTGAAGTAGAGAAGGCACATTATAGCTTTATACTAAGAATAGTGTCAGGCTAATTAAATTAGTCACAGTGAAAATCAAATGTCTTCTCTTTCTGAAATGTAAAATAATGAGGTAGTTCAATAAATACCACGATCTGTTGACTGTTAAAAATCTACTTGGGTTCCTGTTTTGAACTGACAGTGAATGTCAAAATAAGCAGCACTAAGAAAGTATATATAAAATGATATCAAAAATACATTCATTTACAAGGAATATACATTATAAATTACATAGAGTAAATAGGCAAATATTTCCAAATGATTTATGGGTCTAACTTACAATCTTTTCTTCACAATGGATTATTGTGTTTAAATATTCTGTTTCAATATCCCAATAAACCACTAAATGTTCATGAAATAATTCTCTTAAAGATATTTTTGTCATGAAATGTAATGTCTCATATTGGACTTAGCTGGAGTAAATTGCCTCATTGCCACATGGGGTTCTGTGTTTAGTGTATATAATACACCTAAAGCTAAGAACACAATGGTTTTACTCATTTTATTGATTTCCTGAATACACAGACAAATTTTGAACAGTTTTGCATAATTTAAATATCATCTATGCAAGGGGCTATGGAGTTGTGACAAAAGGTTTGAGGTGTGAAAACATGATAATTATTTTTCTCTAATCCATGAAAATATTGCAAGTTGGCACCTTTAACATAAGGCCAGACATCAACAGAGATGGAAGGCCATGCCCAGGGCTAAGAATTTCCACTTGGAGTATCAGATACAGGACTAGGCAACAAGTGATTAATGCCTGTGATTTTATACCTATAACAATATGACAGGGGAGACAATGTTTATTTAATAGTATTTGCAATGAAAATCTCCTTACTTAGGGAAGCTGTGTGTAAAGGTCACTTACTGGTGTAAATATACAAAGAAAAAAATATATAGTGTATAAAATTTTATAATAAGAAGCGTCTTAGTCTTTGTTCAAGATTGTATGTGTATGTGTGTGTCACAGTTGAGTGAACATAAACCCTTCAACATGTCTTCCAACTGCTCTCGTGCTCATCTATATCCCAA
This sequence comes from Jaculus jaculus, assembly GCF_020740685.1. Lineage (NCBI taxonomy): Eukaryota > Metazoa > Chordata > Mammalia > Rodentia > Dipodidae > Jaculus > Jaculus jaculus. Next base: position 34,687,390 of record NC_059112.1, read on the forward strand.
ACCTATAGATTTCTGTACTTTAGTGAAACTCTGTAAGAATCATACTATATGTGATACTTTCGGTGGGTGCTGGGTTAAGAACTCATCTGCCACAGGCCATTTTAGGGTTTAAAATGAGGAAGTCAGTTATGTGATAAGCACAAAAGTATACTAGATTGTAGGTCAGATTTACAAAAAGGACAACTACTCAAACTCTCTGATGTGAAGTCTTTAACTAAGTGTCTACAGAAGAATGGTTTTACATATGTTATTTAGCAATTCACTCAAAAATTTACACATAAAGAATTTACACATAAAGAATTCTTAGTACAGTAGATGTGATAGATTTCTAGAAATATTTCTATTTATTAAGTTGTTTTATTCACTAACTTATTAAACATCATTTACATACCAAAAAAGGAAAAGTGAATCATGATATATTCTCAACTAAATTCATTATTGCATGTACATAGTTGAGTAAATTTTATTGAAAATATTTGTGATGTAGGAAAATTTTAATCCTATGATAGCAATAGCATAAAGTTTATATATATATATATATATATATATATATATATATATATATATATTTATGTATATATACACACACATATATGTATGTGTAGTTGTGTTAGCATTAAATTTATCAAAATACCCTTTATTTTAGTGATTTATTTTTAATATTTTCATATTACATATTCTAAATAATATTTCTAATCCACAAAATAAATATAAAACATTGTATATGTAATATTCTATTATAACATTTCACAGATGCATTTTCTTGAAAATTGCATTATGATAGTGATTTGTGGAAGTTAGATGGCATAGAACTGTCTTAGAGGATGAATATCAGTCTTCCATGCAGTTGATTCTGTTGCTTCTAAGTAGAGCCTATTACCTTTGGATAACATTCTGGTTTGATACCCTAAAAAGCACTATGTGAATCTGGCTTCAATTTCATTGCCTCCTTCCTACTAACAATGGAAACAGATATATTTTTAATATTTATTTGAGAAGGAGGCAGAGAGAGAGAGAGAGAGAGAGAGAGAGAGGGAGAGAGAGAGAAAGGAAATGCCAGGGCCTTTAACCACAGCAAATGAACTCCAGATACATGTATGATCTTGTGCATTGGGCTTTTATGGGGGTCATGGGGAAATTGTACTTGTGTCCTTAAAAATCTCAGGCAAGTGCCTTAACCCCTAAGCCATCTCTCCAGCCCCAGAAATAGATATTTTGATTGAAATAATATATGTCTGCAATAGTTGGAAATGAAAGAAAATGCTGCTTCCTAAGAGGAATCCATGGGAGTCACATTGGAGAGCTTCAGGGAGGACTTACCTTCTAGTTTCATTACCAGTGTGCATTTCACTGAGATGTGGTATATATTGAGAGGACCTTGTCTTGAAGTTTCATTGAAATTTCAACCTTAATTCCATCATAATTTCTGTAAGGTGCTATTCAAGTTAATAATTAGTATTCAACATTTTGTTCCAGTGAGCTATGTACGATAGCAATTCAGAAATAAGAGGAAATAAACATGTTCTTGCTCTTGTTCAGCTAAGGAGCTTCTCATCTGTATTAAATGATGAGTGACAAAACAGAGGTATATAGCTGGGCATGGTGGCAAAAGCCTTTAATCCTAGTACTTGGGAGCCTGAGGCAGAGGAGTGTTCCCAATTTGAGGCTAATCTGATACTACATGGTGAATTCCAGGCCAGCCTGGGCTGGAGTGAGGCCCAACCTCAAGAAAGAAAAGAGGAAATAAATAAATAAATAAACACAGGGTAAGGTGTAATGATATTGTAATGATTCTTTTGGAAGTGTATTTCATCAAAATTGAATTTATGCCTTATAGTAACTACAAATAGGGAATCACTGATATTCTCAAAAGGATTGAAGCCATTACTCCAGAAAAATCAAGTCACAACTACAATAAGCATATTGGGAAATATTACTTTAAGGCATGTAAAAATGCTGACAGCATGATGAGGTCATTATAAGATAATTGGGTATGTACATAATAATGTGCTTTATTTCTTGATACTTTCTCATAAAATGAGATATATAAAAGTAATTATTTCTCCATTCCTTTTGTATTAGCGTTTATACTCCTAGGAGCACACAATCTGAGCTCATCGCTATTCTCCCTTCAAGAGTGCTCTTCAAGTCAGGGAACATTTGCATGATCTCCTGGCAATGTCCCTTCTGCAGAAGTCTTCAAAGTCATAAAATTTCAGTCTTAGTTACTGGTAATGATTTCAGAAGTTGATGTAAGAGATTGTTTAGGACAGTTGAAAGTATCACAATTGCCTTGATGTTCAGTAACTGTGATGAGAAATATCGCTTGCTCTATCATAGTTTTGAAAATAACATATGCTTTGCTCCTAGTATTTTATCAATGATAGTTTTATCTACCATCATTTATCATATCCACTTTATTTTTTAGATGTGAAGATAACACAGGAATTTGGGGGTTTTTAAATATTAGTTAAGCTGGGTAAAATAAAAAAATGTATTAATCAGGATGTTTTTATCAAGGTACTTACGTCTTAAAATCATTCATGCTTTAATGAGAATGGGTAGCACACAAGCACAATTTCATCATTGCCAAAGTTTGTAAGCATTAAATAGTTATTGTAAACTTGGAAATACAATACTACAGAGATATGCAGAGCATGTCTGTCCTTTTTCCATACAAATACAGACTCATTCTCCTATCCAATACATTACATTAACTATTACAAATATATTAATGAGAATGCTGTTCAAATATAGTTGTAAAAGCTACATGAATTTTGAAAATATCAACTAAGTGGTGGCATCAGTATTTCCTTGCATAATACTTCTTCAGAACATTTAGTAATCAGGTCCTCCATACATATTTTCAAACTTCAAATCAGTTGCTACTATTTATAAGGACCTAAGATTTGAAAGCAAACAGTTGATTTGTTTTCAAACACATAACTAACATGTCAAGCCTCAATTAAAATATATTAATTTAGAAAACACCATCCAGGTACTATTTAACTGATATAAACCCAGTGTTCATCTATTGGCAAGTTTTCTGAAGATAAATATTGATTAACATTTATAGGTGACTAGACATAACCTGAGGGGGTGTTTTGGTGTGTAATTAGAGTATTTAAAGCCATCTGGGTTTGATCATCTTTAATTACTTTTCTTAATTTATTTTAGAGAGAGAGGCAGGAAGAGACAATGGACACTCCAGGTCCTCTTGGAGCTACCAATTAACTCAAGATGCATGTGCTAATTTGTGCATCTGGCTTATGTGGGTCCTGAGAGTTGAAACTGGGTCCTTTGGCATTGCAGGAAAGCACCTTAACCATTAAGCCATTTCTCCAGCCCTGGTTTTGATAGTCTTGCATATCTATCAATGTATGTATGTAGTGGACTTGGTTACTGTTTCTTAAGAAGCAAACCTTTTATTATGAAAGGGAATACATGGGTTTGGACTACTATTTTTAATTTTAATGAAATGTCATATATTTTACCTTATAGTAACCAATATAATGCACAAATAATTATAATATGGAAATAATTAGATTATAACTTCGAAATATGATAAAACTACTATTATATAAACTACTACTATAGTTTTTCCAAAAAGGAAAGTATAACATATTTTTATTTAAATGAAAAGTTCACAGACTAGTTATTATTTTCATATTATTTTCCAGAAAAAAAATCCCCTATTGGTACATTGTATGAAGCTTTTAACATTTGTTACCACGCCATGTACAATCCTAGTGACTTAGAGAAACAGTAGCTTCTACTACTCGGAAGTCTGAAGGCTGTGGACTTACAGGTCCCACCTGAGCTCTTGCTGCTTTCTGCTGGTCAGTGTATTACACATCTGCAGGTGTCTGAAGGATCCACTTAAGTCTGGCTCACCTCAGGAATTTCAATGGTAGCTTTGCTCCAAGAAGTTTTATCCTCTCTGACTTTGGGCTAGTTTGGGCAATTCTCAAAGAAAAGTCATATAGGCATATAAAGATAAGCAAAATGCCCTGATGTCCTGAAATCTAGATGAAGACCAGACTACATTATTGCAAACCTCACATAGTTATCACAAGACCAAATTCAGTTATTGTAACTATTTCTCATATGCATCTGTAGAACACTTCAAAGGGAATACACATAATAAATTGGTTTATGCAGTTACTAAAAAATAGTCAATTTCCAGAAGGTTTTTGTACTTGGGAAAATATCCCTGTACATGTACAATCTCATATGTATGTCAAGGAAATAAAATAAAAATATACTTTTGTGTTAGATTTCCACTGCAAAATAGATACAAACTTAATAGAAGTATTCTATTCATAGCAGTAATATAAAAGAAAAGAGCCAATTTGGAAAAATTACCCCTAAAATTAATAATGAAATCTTTGAGAAATTATATGAAGTCTTATGTTTCAGAACTTGAAAAAACATATGTACCTATTTCTAAGTTGACATGAAGCATGTGTAAATGATGTTTACATATTTTATATATTTTAATTTCCAGTCTGCACAAGTGTTCTCCAAGGTATAGAATAACTTTTTCATGTGTATGTGTTGTTGATGAAATGGTTTACTGGAGCATTTTCAAAGATAGAAAAAATTGTGTGTGTGGGGGGAATGCATGTGTGTGTGCTCACTCTAAATCTTAGTTCCTTTATACAATTATAAGTGAAGATGCTATAATATGGATTAGTTAAGGTAATTTACAATAATTTACATACACATAGTGACACATAGTAAATATTTAGTAGGTTTGATTCTCCAGAACCCAGGTAAGACAGATGCAGAATGGGTGCATGCATCTGGAGTTTGCTTGCAGCTGGCATGCCCATTCTCTGTGTCTGTCTCCTTCCTTTCTTTCTCTCTGCTTGCAAATAAATAAATAAATAAATATTTTTTAACCAGGATGAAAACAAGCATAGAGTGGCAGAAAAAGAGTGGGAGGCAACTAAAAGAATGGAAAACAAGCCATATATTCATAAGGCCATTACAGGAAAAAATAAGAGATAAGCACTGCTGATTAAATATCTTTTCAAAACTCCTCTTGAAATTTCATAAGAAAGTGTTAAAGGACAGATAGAGTAGAAACATATAACAGGTTATTATATAATGAGAGTATAGCTCTTCTTAAACCATTTGCAGATTCATGGACGAATAGGTTAATGAATTATCTCAGGAGTGTATCAGTTAGAAATGCCAATTCCATGGATTTTTAAAATTATCTTTGTATTTGATGTCCTTAAACTCTGAATTAAAACAAATGCTCTAAGATAAATCTGTACCATATGCAGACCTCCTCTTAGTTTATAAACAACTTGCCCTTCCAAAAAATTGTATCATTACTTTTTATACTTGACAGAATGTTTAATCATAAAATGATATATTCTTCAAAGAAACAATTTCAACAATGAAAAATGTCAATGAGTCACGAAAAAAATGTGGAAAGTATACCTAAATTTTATTTCTGATACTCCATGAACCAAATGCAAAAGAAGGAAGATGATTGATTGACAAATTATTAGTTCCTGCTAACAGTACACATACAAGACCATCAGTAGAGACTATAACTTTTCTGGCTTTCAGTTGAGAAAATTTTTTTTATAAACCAATTGAGCATAATTAGGTAAAAAGAACAACATATTCTTTTGAATTCTCATTTATAAGCTTCATCTTCATAAAAGAGTACTGCAAAACTATTTGAAAAATGTCACTCCTCCTACATTCCAGTAAGCTTGTGTTATATGCTAAGACTGTAATCAGTTTTCTTGATCCTTACCTTTACCATGTTCCTGGGGATGAAGTAGCTATCATGGAAAGCTATGACATCCAGACCACCCATCCCTACCCACCCACCATAAGAAGATTGTTATAAAAACATCTTTCTCTTATTTATCTACTCTACCTTCTATGCCCCCAGGTTTCCTCCTTGAAACCTAGTCCCCACAAATACCATATTCCACATTATTATGCAGAGAATTTAAGTTGTTTACTATATACTCATATTTGAGCTGTACATTTGCATAGGCAAGTGGCTTGTTGAAACAAAGCCAAATTCAATGTATTTGCTATGCAGGAAGAAAATGCTGGCAACATTAAAATGGAGCTTGTCCCCAGTGACTTGGCATAACACTTAGAGAATAGCTTGGAGTTCTGAAAAAGCCCAGCATGCAATTAATTATTTTATATATTTACTTAACAAATAATTGCTACTAATTACTTGTATTAGTATTAGTTTAGTTGACCATTTCTGGGTATGTAGTAATGATGGAGAAACAAGAGTCAGATAGCTTTCTGTAGGGAGTACACCAGGGACAAGGCCCAAGGAGAACAAGGCTCTTCTGTCCTGCCTGTCTTGACAAAATTAGAACTCGAATCTGATCCAGTCTCATCCAAGATGGTAAAAGCAGTTCTCCAAGTGGATAAAAATCATTGCTTGCTTCTTTCTCAGCTCACACCACCTGGTTGGGCTAGGCCATGCTGAGTCAGACCCCTGAGTTTTACCAGGTCTTTCCCTTACACACCAGCATCTGGTGACAAGCCTCTTTAGAATGAGGTGTCTGACCACATCTTTGCCTGCTCTGTCCATCCTGTGTTTTTTGTCACCTGGAAACAAGTGTATAAGTCCTTCTCCCCTTTCCCAGGGAAAACAAGACAGGGTGCTTGTTGTTGGTCTGATATTTTTCTGCTTGCTACCTACACGTATTTTTTTCCCAGATTCTTTCTCGCTTGGTTACATGCATGATTTCACTCAAAGCACTGAATCTTTTTCTTTACCCCTTGGCTCTCAGCTGAATTCTCTAGGCACCATACTCTCCTGATTCCCAGTTTAGAAAGTTCTTCCTCATTCCCAACCTGGCTGAGAAGAGGGAAGAGAATTTCTTCTGATCTGGACATTTTCCTGTATCAGTTTTCTGTCCTTTCTTGCTTTGCTACACAGGTGATCTTTCTCAAGCTTTGAGTCCTTCCCTGTACTATTTCCTAGTGTACCCTGACCCTTATGTAATTGTGAAGGGGAAGGGCTCATGCTCTCATGTTCCACTTCCAAATTGTTCTAAGTATTTGTGCTTGTGTTTCTCTTTTCACTTGGGCTCTCTGGTCTTAGTGTGTGTGCGTGTGTGTGTGTGTGTGTGTGTAAGTGCAGAGGCTCTTTCCTGGGAGACACATACACGTACACACATAGATAGATAGATAGATAGATAGATAGATAGATAGATAGGTAGAGTTTTTAATGGTCCACAAAATAAAAAAGTAATCAGTCAAGTAGGAAAGTCACAGCAGTTTGTAGCATAAATGGCTTCATTAAACATTTAAAAGCAGCTGATTTTGTTTTTGTTTTTATTTATTTATTATTATTATTATTTTGGTTTTATGAGGTATTTTCTCACTCTGGTCCAGGCTGACCTGGAATTAACTATGTAGTCTCAGGTTGGCCTCGAACTCACAGCAATCTTCTTAACTCTGCCTCCCAGAGTGCTGGGATTAAAGGCATGAACCATCACACCTGGCTTATTAAATATTTTTTATTGACAGCTTCCATACTTACAGATAATAAACCATGATAATTCCCCCCATTCCCCACTTTCCCCTTCATAAATCCAGACTCCATCCCATCCCCCTCCCTCTCTCAGTGAGTCTCTCTTTTATTTTGATGTCATCATCTTTCCTTCTATTATGCGCGTCTTTATGAAGGTAGTGCTAGGCACTGTGAGGTCATGGATATTGAGGCCAATTTCAGTCTGAAGGATTACATTGTAAGCAATCCTACCCTTACTTTGGCTTTTACGTTCTTTCCACCATCTCTTCTGCAATGGACCCTGAGCCTTGGAAGTTGTGATAGAGATCATTTTGAACATTCCTCCATCATATCTTCTCAGCACTATGGTGGCTTTTGTGTCATCCCTGGGGTCATTGCCATCTGAAAAGAGAAGTTTCTTTAACCAAAAGTGTTAGCAGCATTCATATATGGATATTAATGTAAAGTAAAGTGCATAAAGGGCAGTTTGGTGGGTATAATATATGCATTTAGCCAGAAAAGAGCAGGTGTTGCATTCCTAATGTTCATGACCTCCCCCACCATAGGCTTTAGAGTAGGTTTTCATTGCCAGGCATGTATTCCCTCCTATAGAGCAGATCTCCAATCCAATTATCAAGCAGTTGGTTTCCTCCATAACAGACATGCCACTGTTGCATCTGTTGGCTCATTTGGCCTAACTGGCCAAACTTGAGGCTTGCAATGTCCACTGTTTTCACCATTGATGGCTTCTGTCTCCCACAGGCCTGCATGAAGTGCAGCCTTTTCTGGTTTTCTGTCAGTTGGTCTACAGGGTGGCGGCTTTTAGCTCAGCCCCAGTTTGATTTCTTGGTGACCTTGCAGCCCAGGCATGTAGAGTCTTCAGAAATTGTGTCTTATCATATATTCCTGGTGGGAAACAAAGAGCCTTGGCAATAGTCTGAATTGTTTGAAGTGCATCAGGGACCTGCTGGGAGATATTTTATGTGTAGAAGAGTTTTTCAATCTCTCTTCCCTCTTTCCAGATGGGCAAGGCTGGCAAGGCTGGGGATTCCCTTCTGGCTTGAGTCTTTCTGGACTTCCCTTGGATACCAATTCTCCCTAAGAAATCTCACAGTTGATAATTTACCATTCTTGGAAACTGTTTTCACAATTAGTTGTTAAAATGCATAAGAACATAAAGTTGGAGATCACAGTCCTGGGGAAACTCCACAAATCTGAAATTTCTCCCAAATCAGTAATTGCAAAGAATACAAATAAAGATTAATCAGACTCTCTGTTCATCATAGAAAAACTATATATAGAAATACTATGACAAAAATATAAGTGATAATTAAACTGAGGCATTTGAATAATGTCCTGGAAAAGATATTCAGTTGTTAGTATATTTGTTCTTTTGAATAGAGCATCTGTTGGGAAAGACCTTAAAATACAAGTTATTTAGAAGACTGCTTTCTTAAAGAAACTTTTTGGAAACCAAGAGTTATTAGTGAATGAGCACTGGACAGTTTTAAGAAAGAAACTGGCTTGTGGCCTCTATATGTGCATCCCAGTTTCTTATCTCTGGAGAAGCAAAATCATAACTCTTGCCTCAAGGGGAATGAGAAATAATTTATACTGTATCCAAACAGCAGTGGGCTGAGAACAGAGATTTGGGTTACTTCATATACCATGTTCTAATGTGGTATCAGTTTCATGAAGTATTTTTTAAGAGTAACAGAAGAATTAAAAATCAAAGTATGTCAAAAATGTATTGTTAGAAACATCAGGTAAGAAGGTTATAGTCAAATGGTAAAGTCTATAGTCCTTAGATGCTATGTGATGGCATTCTTAACCTTAGAGTTGATGGAAGCAAAGAATTTATTTCTACATTTCAAAAGGATTTACCTAGTATTCAGAATAATATCAGATCATAAACAGAAGTGTGCAATGAATGGCTATAAAGGTCATGAAGATAACCCAGGACAATTTGTCTACCAATCTGTAATATTCCAGTTTTTCATGTGCTTTTCAGATGTGGTATGGACTCAGGTGCATGAAAAGAATAGATAACTTTCAAGAATAATTATATGGAGATAGTGTTATAAAGAATCAAAGAAGATTGCATCTGCATATGAGCACCTTCTAGTTTGCTTTTTGATTCCCTATGCATATACACTTGGAAAATATTGCAAAAGGACATCAGTAGAAAATTGCATAGGAAACGGTGACATGAGTATTGTTCCCGCTGCTACCTTGACAACCAGCTCCAGGAAAATGGTGAAAGACACAGTGGTTAATGAAAACATGTAGGAGCAGAAACCCAGAAGCTACAGAGAACTTAGCACTAAATAAGACTGCTAACATTGGATTATCTGGATGGAGGAGGGTGGTAGCCAAGTGACAGAATTGGGCCCAGCTCATAAATGTGAGTGGTTCTCATAAAGTTCTGGTGGGCAATGGTAAATGAGAATGTCAGTCTTCTGATCTCATGATAGTTGCTGACTGATTTCTGCACACACCTCCCCAATCTGCCTGATAGCACAGACAAAGACATCTATAAATGTACCTTGGAGAAAATCCAGGAGCAGGTTGCTTCCATAAAATAGCCTCCTGCATCTATGTATGAGAAAGAAGATTAGAGAAACACTGCCCAAGTGTTGGTGGAAATTCCTTTGGAAACAGGACAAAAACAGTGCAATGTATATTACAAGCTGGAGACCTACTTGAAGATTGCTAGGCTGTATCTGGAGGAGGATGATCCTGTTCAGGCAGAGGGTTACATCAACCCAACATCATTACTGCAGAAAATCAACCAATGAACAGTTACAAATACATTATAAAGTATGCTATGCATGTGTTCTTCATTATAGACAAAAATTCACTGAAGCTGCACAAAGGTACAGTGAGCTCTCTCACAAGACAATAGTCCATGAAAGTAAAAGACTAGAGGCCTTAAAGCACACTTTGCATTGCGCCATTGTAGTGTCAGCAGGACAGCAACATTCTCGAATGTTGGCTATTCTTTTTAAGGATGAAAGTGGCCAGCAACATGCTGCATATGGGATTCTAGCAAAACCATATGTAGATAATATGGATCATCTGGGAAAATCAGCTTCAGGAGTTTACTGCCATCCTGATGCTTCATCAGAAAGTGAGGAAAACTGACATTTCCAGCATCTTGGACAGAACTATTATTAAGCACAACTTGTCAGCAAGCAAGTTACATAATAATATATCTTTGAAGAAATTAGAGATATTTTAGAGATCCCTGCAGCTAAGGCAGAGAAGATAGCATCTCAGATGATAACAGAAGGAAAGATGAATAGATTTATTGTTGGGATAGTTCACTTTGAAACAAGAGAAGTTCTGCCAATATGGGACAAGTAGATCCAGTCACTGGGTTTCCAAGTGAACAACCTTCTGGAGAAAATTAGCCAGGTAGCCCTGGAATGGACAGCAACAGGTCGTGGAAGCCCAGATGGCCCAGTGAGTCTCTCAGAATTCTGTGCACGCCACATTTTGCCATTGGTGCAGAACGATTTCACTGTCTCTTCAAGCATTGTTCATCATGACCTTGCACATGCCAATCCCTTTTATGCTGGAACCCACAGAACAATTTCACTGTCTCTTCAAGCATTGTTCATCATGACCTTGCACATGCCAATCCCTTTTATGCTGGAACCCACTGAAAGAAGAAAGGAGAACAGGAAGTGTAAGCATTTTAACATACCTAGTTGACACATATTCAGGTACTGTGTGTTAAACTTATTTGGATATTTAAAAAAAAAAAAAAAAAAAAAAACGTTTTCTTTCAGCAGAGGTGAAATACTTGTGACTAAAAAGTTTGGGATTTGTGATAACTTTGTAGTCATGTAAAATATAAATGCTTTATGCCTTTATGCCTTTATGCGAATAGGATTATTCTAACAAATGGAGAAAAGAGCCCCACCTTCTCAAAAGAAATAAGACTGTTAAGACTGCTAACAGACCTGCCAATGCTCAGGGAACAATGTGGAAGAGGGTGATGGAAGATTTTAATGTCTACAGGAGGTGTAGAAATTTTCTGAAGCAAAGCCCCCTCTCCAACAGATGACAAGCCCAAAATATAGCTTATTTAAGGGTGGCAATCCGACCATCCATCAGATTTAACATATAATATACCCTGACATGGAAGGTGCAGTTAGCACTTCTGATTCAAGCCCATATACCATGCTTATTTGGCCAGTACTGACATAGTGTAATCCCAGTTACCTTTTGGGATGATTTTGGTCTCAATTATGCTGCGGGCCTGCCCTGTGGGTTCATGTGGGCTGTCTGGGTCCATGGTTCCCTGTTCTGACTGCCTTTGTTGAGTGTTTTGTAAATGAGCTCCCTTTCCCTGGTCTCTGGTGCTTGCTGGTGCTTGCGCTGGCAGTGAGAGAGGGGAGGTTATGGATGGTGTCTGACATGACCTTCTCAATATCCTCTTTGTCAGGAGCTGCTCAGCTGATCCCTGCTGTTCCTTGAATTTGTGAGGAGGCCAGTGTGAGTGGAAAATCCCCTCACGTGGCTTTTTCTGTGACTCAGGCGGAGTTGCAGGTGTGGCCACATGGACGTGGTGCTGCTGCTGCTGGAGCTGCTTCTGCCTGCCTATGTGGGCTCTAGATGCTCTCGATCTCTCCTACTTCTCTGCTATAGTTGATAATTTCTTATGTACCTCACTTTTTAGTAAAAGAGTGCATTTTGCTGGTTTTTCTTTTTCTTTTCTTTCTTTTTTTCTATCTATCTATCTATCTATCTATCTATCTATCTATCTATCTATCTATCTTTCTTTCTTTCGTTCGTTCGTTCGTTTTTTGGCTTTTTCTCCCCTAGACTGCTTTGATGTGGTTCCTACACTGCCATCTTAACTGGATATTCTAAAATTTATTTATTTGGAAGCAGAGAGAGAGAGAGAGAGAGAGAGAGAGAGAGGAAGGGAGAGAGAGAGGGCACACTTGGACCTCTAACCATTGATAACAAACCCCAGAATGCATGTGCCACTTTGAGCATCTGGCAATAGGAAAAAAAAAATTGCAATATGTCAAATAGGGGCTGGAGAGAGTGATAGCTCATTGGTTAAAGGTACTTTCTTAAAATCTACCACATTTACTAAATAAAACAAGTACAAGAGAAATAACTTCAGGGAAATTATATACTTTTGTTTTGGTTTGTTATAGATGTGATAATAATGCAGTTCTTAGTAGTCAGAAAAAAAAATGATACCATAGAAAACAAACACAAAAATAAATCCAAAATGAACTGGCACCCTAGAAACCTTTACCCTTGAAGACTGACTAAATGATAAAACCCTCAACAAGAGTAAAGGGGAGCACCTGAAATGAAGGGCCCTGGAGAGGACGCGATGAAGCCGATCCTTATTTACTTTTATCTCTAGTCTGTAATGCCCAGTATGAGCAATTGGTTGCTACCCACAATGAGCTGTGGATAGGAGAGACTTATGAGATCCCCAAAACAAGACAGACTCAGGAAATTTTGAGGAAGTTGGGAAGGCAGAAAGATTATAAGAGCCACAGGTTGAGACACTATGGCCAGAAGGATTGCCTACCACCCAAAACTGACTGCTGCCACCACAATGCTTACCCTGTAGCCCCATGGGGAATACCTGCAACCCCACTGAGGAGGGACTCCAGTAGAATGGTGACAGGAATGAGGGAAAAGAGGGTATGAATACATGATGTATCCTCACAAAATATGCTATTAGTGATAAGAAATAAAGTAAAGGAGAAAGCTGTGATAAAAAGGTATGAATGAGGGGAAAATGAACATTAATCCCATTAAAAATAATATCCTGACTTTGGTGTGCTGGCGCATGCCTTTAATTCCAGAACCCAGGTGGAGGTAGGAGGACTGCCATAAATTCAAGGTCACACAGAGATTAAATAGTGGATTCCAGGTTAGCTTGTAATTAGAGTGAGAACATACCTCAAAAAAAAAAAAAAAAAAAAACATAGTATACAGCAGAAAGATAGGCACAATTAATTACAGGCTTTAAAATTCAAAAATGTCATTTCTATATATTCAGGTCTATGTACATGGAATAAATGAAATATGTTCCCCCTTATTCCTGTTCCATTTACCATCTAACAGGCTCAGGTGAATCTCTTCCAGCCTTAAGTTGAATGAAATGTTAGAATTTTGTGTTTTCATGTGAGGTGTTCTGAGAAGTTGGTGACAGTATGTGAAAATCTTTGAGACAGTGCCATAGATAAAATGTTACATAGCTAATATGAGACAAGAAAAACTTAGCTAGCTCAGATGCCTTTATTAACAGGCATGCTTGTCCACTGGCTTTCAGGTGGATTGCAAGACGAGATGTATGAAAGATGACAGGAACATGCAGGTAAGAAGGGTTTCTCCTTTCTGTTGTAGGCATGTGTCCTTACGGCTGACACTTGCGCAGTTGTGGCCAACAGGGCGTCTCTCCTCAATACCCTTATTTTCCAGACCCTTTTCCTACCATTTCAGGCTTAGTTACAGAATTTTCTTTCCCTAAGAGTACAGCCTTGTCTATTCCTACTTCATCTCTGTTGCCTCCTTTTACCTGAGAATGTATCATCTCCTTGTTCACTGACCTACGGGCACAGGCTCCTTGTGAAGTTATATACCCTGCAGTCTTTGTCATGGTAAGTTGCTTCTGCTAACTTCTCTAATGCTCAGTACTGAATATACCCAATCAGTGTGCAAATAGAATATACTTAGCTTATGTTGTGCAATACAACATTTAATTTCATTTACCAATCAAATTTTATATGTGCCCTCAATGACAGGATCTCTCACTATCATGGGAAAATAGGGGAACTCAAATAGAATTGCAGGGAGACACAAACTTTCACACTTCTGGGCATACATGCCCACAACTCTGCTCTCACCCCAACATCACACACACACACACACACACACACACTCCCACTCACACACACTTCATTTAAATAATTAATAGGTCAAGGCTCCACAATGGTTGAGATTTCTGCTTTGCTTAAGAATGAAGCTTGTACCCTATGCTCATCCCTAGAGGGCGCCATTCAGTTACGATCAGTTCACAACAAAGACTCCATCGGTATACACATTGAGTCTGTCTTTCCACTTCTCAGCAGTATTCAATTCTTAACTTCTCTATATGTTTTGAGTCATTCAGTGATATTTGAGAGACTAAAAAAAACAAAAAACAAAAAACAAAAAAAAAACAATAAAAGTTGACCACCCATCACTGGAGCCCTGTGCTCCTGAAAGCAGCACAGTTCAGAAATCCCACTAACTTACTTCTGTGTGTAGGAAACTCTTATGACAGATCCACCATTCCCCACATGAATTTGATAATCTCCCATGTGATCCCATTGTTCATGGACGACAGGACAGGTCACAGCCTCCACCTAACTTACTCTTTTTTTTTTTTTCTTTCTCATAAATGATTAGCTGAACTGTCTGTCCCCACTAAAGAGCCTCTTGTAGAAACCACACTAAGTTGGACAATATCATAAGACAGGCATTGCTTACTTAGTATCTCACAGTAATACATTTCTTAGAATCAGAGTTTCATGCTAGCTCTTCCCATCCCAACAGCTTTTACATCTAATAAAGAGGGCCTCATGTGCAGGTTCAGGACCATCAATAGGCTTTACATCGCTTTCTGTGAATTATTGAATTGTTAATTCTAGCGCTACCAAGGACTCAATCATGTAGGGCTCTTTTCTGATCTCATCACTGTGTAACTGCTCTTTTCCTCCAGGTTTTTTCTCACTATATGCATTCATCTGTGGAAATAGTTTTCCCCCATATTAGTCCTAGATATAAATCCTCCATCAACTACCAAAAATAAATCAGGTAAGTTTTTATGAGAATAATTCTGTGAAAACTCTAACACAACAAAAGTGTATCACTCATGTGAAGACTGTTCTGCCTGAAACCTCACTCACCCTGGCCCAAGTCCCCACGCTGATCGCACCTTTTCAATACAATTAAATACGTCTCAGTCTTATGATGAAAGAGGAAAAAAAGCATTCTCACATCTTCTTTTCAAAACTGTTAGGCTTATCTTCCTAAACCCAAGAATGTTTGATGTAGGTGTGGATGTAGAATTCAGCAGCACAACGCTCCATTTGTGTCTAGGGCAGGAGGCAAATCAAATTTTGAGGCTACTTCTTTCATTGCTAAAGGTTTCTTTTTCATGCTGCCTGAATTTTCTATAGCATTTGATCTCAGGTGATGGAAATAGTATCTTTTTATTAAAAATTATTTTAACATCTTGTACAAATTATCTCCATAGGAAATGAGCAACTAGAATTAAAAAAAAATCAAATAGGATTCTATTATGGCATTTATTTTATTTTCTTGAATATATTATTTTATAAAAATGCACAGCCTGATTAATTATGGGACACCTAAATGATTAATACATATTGAATACTAACATCAGCAAACAAAAAGAGAGCAACAAATACTTTCCCCAGAAGCCCCCACCCGGACAGTATCTCTCACTGAAAATATTGACATTCTATTGAAAACTAGTTAGTTAGCTTCCAAACACAAAATATTACAAATATTATGTGTTCAAACTTTTGACTAAGATAAAACTTCTAAAGCTTTTGTCAATATGAAAGTTTCTTTGGAAAATTCTTGAGCAACTGGTGAGATGTCTCAGCAGGTATTTGCTGCATAAGCATGAGGAACCATGTTCAATCTCTAGCACAAACATGAAAAAGGCAAGACATGGCCATGCATGCTTATAACTCCATTGCTGAGCAGTACAGAGACCAGAGGATCACTGGGGTTCACTGGTAAGCATCTAGCCAAAAATTTGGGAGTTCCACTTTAAATGAAAAATTCTCTCTCAAAGATTTATCTGAAAAGGAATAGAAAAGGACACCCTATGTCTTCCTCTGGCCAACAAAACACATTACCATGGGCTGTGCATCTGGGCATGCTCTTACAATGTTATTTCATACTCACCAGAAGAAAAAGAAGAAGCAGAAGAGGAAGTAGAAAAGAAAAGGGAAGAGAAGAAAAGAAAAAGAAAATTCCTGTCTTCCTTAGAAATAACCTCAAATATTCTCCAATGCCAAGGTAATTTTTGTTTGTTTTGTTTTGTCCTGTTATTCTTTCCTTTTTCTCCTTGGTGTGCTAAGCTAGTTTTCACTAGCTGGTTTTGTAACCTTTCCTTTTTTTTAAAAAAAGTATTTTATTTATTTATTTACTTGAAAGAGAGCGCGAAAGAGGCAGGTAGAGACAAAGATCGAGAGAAGGGACATGCCAAGGCCTGCAGCCACTGCACAAAGTCTCCACCTGTATGTGCCGTTTGTGCATCTGGCTTACCTGGGTACTGGGGGATCAAACGTGGGTCCTTAGGCTTCACAGGCAAGTGCCTTAACCTCTGTGCCATCTCTCTAGCCCACTTTTCCTTTCTCTCTCTCTTTATTTTTTCTGAGGATCATCATGCTCCTGGAAGTCTAGGGTCACTGGAAAGTCATATTTTTATTAATCCTATGGCCTTGCTAAACCAGAAGAGATGCTAAATATTACTGTATTGATTAGATACTTAACTGAAAAAGGCTATACAGTCTCTAATGTAGAAAATCCTTCCTTCTCCATAATATTGATTGATAATAGTCATATAGCTCTGGAATTATTTAAATAACTTTTCTTTTCAAGCTTGTCATGTTCTACTGTGAAAAATAAATAATTCAGTGATTAACTTTTAAATTTGATGAATGTTAGCAAAAAATCTTGATTATTCAAAGCATAAAATTAAATGTATGCCAGATTTTTCCTGGATTATTTTATCAATTCTTGATTAACTTTGTAAATATTCATTAATCATATGAGAAAAATTAAAACAAAATCCTGATATGTCAGTTCAGTTGGATTTTTGAATAATAACTCTACCTCACAAATATCTTCCCAGCAATGACTTTTCTAAGACCTAAATATAATAGAAAAAACAACAGGAAAGACTTGATGTATAATCTCAGTTGTGATTTAGCTGTCATTATGACAAAACTTACATTCAAATATTATCTATATATTTTCATGACTACAAAATAAACTGCCCAAACTAAATTACATAAAAATCACACATGATCCCCAGATAGTTTCTTTAGACAATATGACATCTACTTAGTGTTTTGCAAAATTAATAATTATCATACAATGACAATTTGAAGTCAAGGCCATGATTCTTTTTTTAAAAAAAAAATAATTTATTTATTTGAGAGCGACAGACACAGACAGAAAGACAGATAGAGGGAGAGAGAGAGAATGAGCGTGCCAGGGCTTCCAGCATCTGCAAACGAACTCCAGACGCGTGTGCCCCCTTGTGCATCTGGCTAACGTGGGACCTGGGGAACCGAGCCTCGAACTGGGGTTCTTAGGCTTCACAGGCAAGCGCTTAACCACTAAGCCATCTCTCCAGCTCAAGGCCATGATTCTTGGTTTACCCCTCCATTAGACATTCTTTTAATGTGGTTCAAAATCCAGTTAGCATCAAATCACATAAAAATATGCTTTCACACCATGCAAAACTGAGAAAAATGGTTTTACTCTAATCAAAAAACAGTAACTACATATAATTAATTAATAGATTTTTATTATGCTCTTTGCCATAAATTGAAGTTAAAATTTTCTTTTTAATATCCTCCAGACAAACCAATTTGTACTCACTATCCTGAAATATAATCTTCCATTGCACAATAGTTCAGTGTATTTATTCATCTAGATGTAGATAGATATGTATTATATATGTTTTAAGTATAAAAGAGCCATTTTAAATTTTTTAAAATACATTATTTATATATTTACTTGAAATTGAGAGAGAAAGAGAGAATCAGCACACCAGGGCCTCCAGCCACTGTAAATGAACTCATGAAGCATGCTCCCCTTTGTGCATCTGGCTTACATAGGTCCTGGAGAATTGAACTGGGATTCTTTGGCTTTGCACGCAAACTCCTTAACCACTAAGCCATCTCTCTCCAGCCCTAAAATAGCCATTTTTAATAAATACTTTAAAATAGTTATGTCTTATTAATCAATTAAAATTAGAAAGATTTTGTTTATATTTGAATAAAGGCTTGAGAAGCTGGAAAAAGAGGAAGAAGATTGATGGCATGGTCAGGTAGTCATGGGAAATGAATGCTAACCCAGCATATTCCGGTTCTCAACAGATTGGAAAGACAGTCACAGACTGGGAAGGGACATCTGCTTGATTCAAACCATTTATTCAAATGTTAGTCTATTCCATAATTAACCTGACAGACCCTCTCCGAAATAATATTTAACAACATATCCAGGAATCACATGTCCCAGTTAGGTTGACACGGGCATGATCACAAGGTCTTTACAGTTTTTAATGAAGAAATGTCCTTTAGTCAATATACCTTTTATGTAATGCCTATACTAACCCTCTCCCAACAAGAAAACCAAAAACAAAAATTCATCAAGCTTATTTCAGTCCACCTTGTTAGTGGAAATGAAAGATTTGGCATTAGTCTGTGTGTTCACTGGCATGGATGGTTACATTATTCAATCACATATGAAAACCATAATGGCTACAAAGTGCTTTCCATGGCCCTCGAAAATGATTCTTTTGTTGTTGTTGTTGTTGATCCAGCTTTTCAATCATAAACTTTCACTAAGGAAATCAATGACACCCTTGCCCTGATGCATATGCTTTTGTAAGTACTGAAAATTTGTCTTTTTTTTGTGACAATAAGATTACTTAATAGCTTTTGAATTGCACTTACTTCTAGGAAACTGAATTAAGAGGGGAGAAATAAGGGGGGAAAAGGCCCTTAAAACATATTTTCTTTCATGTCATTTAATTTTTGTTAAGCACATTTGTCAGTCTTTAATAATATTTATAATAAATGAATAAAATAAGAATTACTAGTGCTGTAAGAAGCTAAGATTTTTTTTTTTTTCCTGAATTTGGTCAAAGCATATTAGAAGACGAACTAGTAGAAATTGAGATGAGTAAACTGAACTTTCAATGTTTTAGAATTTCCTCCAGTATTATTGTCTTTAATAAGTATTATTATATAAATATAAAGCAATATAAATCATGTAAATTAAAATTTTCCAAACAAAGGAAGCTTTATTAAGTTATTATTTTTAGTCTTCATAAGACTATTCAGGTTTTTTACAATTGAAATCTAAGCAATTGGTAAAATGAATTCTTGGGCTGGTAGGGTGGCTTAGCAGTTAAGACACTTGCCTGAAAAGCCAAAGGACCCTGTTTCAATTCCCCAGGACCCACATAAGCCAAATGCACAAAGTGTGACATGCATCTGGAGTTCATTTGCAGCAGCTAGATGCCCTGGCCTGCCATTCTCTCTTTCTCTCTCTCTCTCTCATAAAATAAAATAAAATAAAGGAAAACTCTTTTTGTGCTATAGTATAAAAAGAGATACATACTAACTGTAGGTCCCTCAGTTACAGATAAGTGAGAATTCCTGAGTGAGCAATATACATTCACAATTTGACAGTATCCTGTCTTTAATGGTGGGAATTTCACAGAACATATCAGCATATTTCTGTGAGTGAACAACAATGCTTAGGTAAGCTTTCTGAATTTCAGCTAGTCAACATGCCCATTAGTATACTTAGGTTAATACATGCAGCTTTATTCATTAGGATGAGGTATGCTAACATATAAAATACTAACTATAGCCTCTGCTATATAGCAAGTCCCAAAGAAATATTAACAATTATGATAACTAAGCCAATAATTTCAGTACCATTCTCATAGAACTTGATGCAGAAACTAAATGCATACATTCTGGGTCTGCTTGCATTTCATACATTTCATTATAATTTATGCATGTACTTATCACATTCCCCCAAATTTAAGAGATGCCTCTTACACAGCCATCTGCCCTGAAGAGTTTAATGTAAATGAGAATGTATCCATTAACAATATAACTAAATATAAATTTAAAATCTGTTTGAATTGTTATTTAATAGAGAATACAAATATGTAAAACTCAATGAACATTCTTTGGGGATTAAGAAAAATTCTATCCTGTTTTCAGAATCACATTAAAAGATTCACAATTATGGATATTTATGCTATTTTCCTAGAAATATTTTTCCTGAAGGTTTAAGTTAACAATATGTTTTCTCTGTTTATTTTTTTAAAATTGCTTTGATCATTCTGAGACCCTTATAAAATCGTACAAAGTACTCCCAAACCTTTTTTCTATGGATATGTAGAACAAGAGGCTACAAATCTCTCTCTCTCTCTTTTTTACTTATTACTATTATTGTTTTGGTTTTTCATTTTTGAGGTTGGGTCTCACTCTATCTCAAACTGACAAAAATTTAATTTTTAAAGGGAAAATAATCTTTAATAGACTATTCAGTGATTAAAATCATGAGGGCCACCTTGTTTTTGTGTAGTGTGTTATAATCACCTCTATCTCATAAAACATTTTAGCTTTTACTGTGCTGAGAAGTATGAAATCCCAATATGAATTGTATATGTCTCTTTTGGGCACACATTCAATTAACTTTCAGTATCTGAGACAAAATAGTTAATAACACATAACTGCAATTAAGTGCTCATTATTTGAATGTTCTACATAAGTGGAATTACACTTAGCTCACTGTACTGCTATATTTTCCACATTGTATTTGTTTGGTTTCTGCTGCAACACACATAGTGAAGAATTTAAATATCTAGAAATTATGGACTGTAGTATTTTTTTCATTTATATTACAGAATAATTATGGTCACTTTTCTCCCTTCAATTTTAAAATGAAAAGGAGAACTACTTTAAAATAATTACCTACAATTTTGGATTGATGGAGATGTCAAAGCTTATTGCTTTCCTTACATTTCTTTTAGCAGTGTTCTGGGTTAGGAGTAAAATGATTTGATGTGATGTCTACTGTCAGTACATTTCATGTCTAGGATGATATAATTATGAAAAATAAAGCTTAACTCAGAGATGCAAAAAGAAAAAGCCTGAATTAATTTCTTAAGATTCACGTTAGCTTTTTTCTAGAGAAAAATAGAAAAAGATAACAATGTCTCTTTCTTTTCATGGTGTAAAGGTGCTGCTTTAATAATTCAGGTTTCTTGTATTCTATAAGGTTATCATATTCTTTTTCAATGCGATAGCAAGTTTTAACTTATTCCTCTAAAAATTCATGTACTACATTATTAAGCATACTATTATTCTTAGTATTTAAATATAGTGTTTGATATTTGGCATTCAGAATAATATCCAAATTTTTTCAAATGATCATTTTCAAATTTAACAGCTAATCATCAATTTATGAAAGCATCTAACATGGGCATTGGGAATTCAACTTTATTTCCCATGGTCAGCATTGCTGGGAGCTAACCACCCTGGATGGACTACAGACATCCATGGCTTTTATCTTCATCACATTGCTTTTACTTATATTAGTTTTCAAAGTCATGCTGAGAATCCAACTAATCCCTTCCAGCTGAGGGTGTTCGCCTATTGAAGAATAAGACTTACTTATATGTCAAGTTCTAAAAAATAAGTTTGTATAGGATTCTAGGACATTATATATATTCTTTTTGGATGAGCCTAGAAAGAAGAAAAAAAAAAAACATGTACATTAGATTGTATTTAAGATTATCACTCAGCTGAGTTTCTGGATTGAATAGAATGGCAATGAAAATGATTCTGATTTTTCACTTACAACCTGCCTGATAATGGAGGACTTATACTGAACACCTTAGGTATGAAGACATGGTAAATAGAATTGTGAAAAAAAGAAGCATTTTTTTTTTTTGTCTATCACTGAAAGTAATGACATTTCTCTATGAAGACAATTACACTCTTTTGTGATTATTCAAATTTCCATATGGAACAGTTTAGCTTGTGCTTGATGTATAGACCTTTTCATTTCTTGTTGCTTACATTTTGTCCTAGTGACTCATTTCACATTTTGTATTATAAGAATTTCATTTTGTTCTACTTTGAACATTTAAGAAAAATAGGTTGCAATTTTAATATTTTTAATGGTTTAAAAATTTGGGGCTAGAGAGATGGCTTAGTGCTTAAAGTGCTTTCCTGTGAAGCCTAAGGACCCAGGTAGGATTGCCCAGTACCCATGTAAGCCAGATGCACAAAGTGGCACATGCTTCTGGAGTTCTTTTGCAGTGGCTAGAGGCCCTGGAACACCCATTCTTTCTGTATGTCTTTCTTCTCTCTCTCTCTGGTGGCAAATAAATAAATAGGACAAAAAAAAAAAAAGGTTTGAAAAAAAGATGTTATGAGTCGGGTGTGGTGGTGCATGCCTTTAATTTGAGCACTCAGGAGGCAGGAGTAGGTGAATAGCTGAGTTTGAGGCCACACTAAGACTACTCAGTGAATTCCAGGTTAGCCTGGAAAAGAGTGAGGCCCTACCTTCAAACAAACCAAAAATTGTTATGTCGTTTTTCCTTTATTTTGAAATGCAGTATCATTTTAAAAATGTCTGCACATATTTCCACTCCATAAATTTTCACTCTAAGTTCTTTTGTTTTCTCTTTATTTTTTCCTTTTGGGAAAAATAGGACAATTTATGTCCTCTTTATATTTTCCTTTGTATTGCTTGTGCTTGAAGTTTCGTATTTTGGACCTGGACATTTATTAATAAAGTCAAATTTGAAGAACAAAATCAGTCATAATTTTTCTATACGTTAAAGATATCCCATTATGTTTATTTTTGTCTTAGTATCCCTTCAGCAAATACTTACTGTTATGAATTTAAGTCTGTATTTTTTTCTCAAATATCTCACATGATGTTACTTCCAGGTATTATAGTTGTTCGCTGAAATTTCATTTTCATTTCCAGAAACTTGAGATATCCTGAGGAAATATGTCTTGAATGTCTCTCTTTATCAATGACATATTTTATGTAGGCTCTTCCTCATAGAAATAGAATTTTCATAACTTTTTACATGTCTGCGTTTCTTCTTCTGGTATCATCTGTGTCACTTGTGGAATATTTAAATATGTTTTTATTTTATTTATGCTTATTTTCAATTTCTCAAGAAAAAAAAAGTTATGAGTTTGCAGATATAATTGTAAACATAAACACAACAGTCATTAGAAATAAACACACAAATCTATAATGAAATATTGAATTAAAGACAAGGATAAGAGCTGGAAAGATGACTCAGCAGTTCAAGGTGTTTGATTACAAAGCCTGTCAGCCTGAGTTTGATTCCCCAGTAGCCATACAAAGCCAGATGCTCAAAGTGGTACATGCAATTCCTTTGTTCTGCTTGTGCTTGAAATTTGGAATTTTGGATTTGGGTACAAAGTGGAGGATGTTTGCAGTGTCAAGAAGCCATGACATGCCCATATTCATTTATTCATTTGTTCTTTCTCTCTCTCTCATTTCTCTTTCTCTCATAAGCTAATGAAATATTTTTGAAAAACAAATGTATTAAATACCACTTAAAATTATTTTATATATTACCATGGTCCGTATTTGTTAAGCAAATCTGTATTATTTACCTGGTAGAAATGGAAATGCTTTTCAACTATATTGGATATTTTATTCATTATATTTGATCAAATCACATGGATAAAATAAAAATATTTTATTAGAAAACATAGTACATTAATTTATAAATATTAAAATAGGATTTGGAATATTTTTTAAAATGATGTAGACCTCAGAAAGTGATAGAATATGTTAACAGAGTAGATTTCAAATTAAAAGTGTTTCACATCTGTGGCCACTACAAAGTATATAACATAGAAAGCATTTCTCACATAATGTTCTTTCAGTAAATGATAGATGGGAGCATGGATTTTTAAATGACATGATAGTAATATTATGATATTGCTAAACATAATAGAACATATGTTTTCTTCTAATAAAATTTCTCTAATTGATAATTTTAAAAATGTAAATGATTAGGAATATTTATGATGTACAAATAATTTTTCTATGAAGCTCATAGAACACACACACATACATGAGATAGTTTGATAGTTTACTTTGACTTAATAAAAATATCAGTGTTCAGCTACCTTTTTAACTCATTATTTTACTTATTAGACAATTTTTTTGGTTTAGTAATTATTTTCTTATGTAAAAATACAACAAAATAAAATATATCATTTTTTGCAATTTTCTTGCATAAAATTTTTGTGATTAGCAAACATTTAACACAATATTAAAAGTCTAATTAAGGGCTAGAGAAGATAGTTTGGCAGTTAAGGTGCTAGCCTGCAAAGCCAATGGACTCAGGTATGATTCCCCAGTACCCACATAAGTCAGATGCACAAGGAGGCGCATGCATCTGGAGATCATTTGCAGTGGCTGGAGGCCCTGGCATGCCCATTCTCTCTCTCACACACACTCTCTCTACCTTTTTCTCTCTCTCAAATAAATAAATAAATAAAATATATTTTTAAATAGGTTTCATTAAAAACAAATTGTTAACATACATTTCCTCCTGTTTAATCTGATAGATTGGGAGATTATTTGTAATTGAATTATTATTTTCAACTTCTGAAAGGGGCAGCTTAATTTGCATTTCATTGAAAGTTCAATAAATTTGTTGTTTAGGTATTGAAGAATAAAATATGGTAATTTCATAAATCCGTTTGCCTTTGGTTGTATGGTTTATTTGAAATTTTGCTAAAACCTAAAATGATTTTTCATGAAGCTCAGGTGGAGATATCCACATATTAGGTCCTTTACAATGAAAAATGCTGAATGATTCTCTAGCCATGTAAGCCAGATATCAGATGCAGAGTTTCATTCAGTGTTCTTAGTACAGAGGTGGTTGACAGCTTCTCTGAAGTTCAGTAGACTCCAATCAGTAGAAATAATTACATTTAATTAAATATGATAAAATTGAATTTCTTTCAGTTCACAAAGAAAGGACACTCAATATTTACCTGAAAAAGTTACATGGGAGACCATAAATCATTTGATTTTTCATTTTCTCAACATTTTCTGGTAAGCATGGCTTGGCTTCTCAGAAGGTTGATTTGTGAGGACATAGGGAAATGTAAATCAGAAGGGTATGTACTGCTTCCTTAAATTACACTCTTTATGGCTTACTTTGCTCTTTTTACTACAGCAAGCCAAATAATACTCCCCCAAATAGAGTCCTACAGAGTTTTCAGTTGGTAAAAATGTGCACAAAGAATAAAATGAGTGAAAAAGATAGAGATATTTTTCTAGCTCATGTTTTTAGACAGGAAATATAGTCATGACTGTGCCTAACATAGATTAGGAAGCTTCATTTAAAAGTGCAGTATTTGGTAAGATACAATACACACTAACCTTTAGTCAGAAAATAATTAGAATAAGTAATATGAAGCATATTTAAGGATAAATTTAATTTAGTAGACTCACCCCTTAAAAGAAAACACATCAGTCTGGTGTGGTGGCACATGCCTTTAATCCCAACACTCAGTAGGAGGATTGCGGTGAGTTCAAGGCCACTCTGAAAATACAGAGTGAATTCCAGGTCAGCCTGGACGAGACTGAAACCCTACCTTGAAAAAAGGAAATAGAGTGATGCTTTGGGCACAAATGTGAATTAATAGAACATTAGATTGCATACTTTTCTGTCATGTGTACTGCCTTATCTACAGGGCATATGCTCCAAGAGCATTAAACCATGGTGGAAACTACAGATACTGTTAATTTTCTGTGTTCAGTTGCATCTCTACACTTATTAGACAATTGAGAGTATCATAATAAGTATAAAATAAAACATATACTACAATACATTGTAATGAATTCATCAGTATCTCACTCCCCCAGTAGCTGGTTTTATTACTGAAAGTTATGGTTATTTGGGATTTCAAGAACATCGTTCTGTAATAGTCAATGTGATAACCCAAGGCAATCATAGTGACTAATGAATAGGCAGTTTATATATCAAAAAGCTTAGAAGTTATAAGAGATCAGCACTAAATGAAACATCTTTTACACTAGCCAATGGCTCAGACCCTATAGCAGAAGTAGTAGAAAAATGTGGGAGCCAAAGAATGGGGAACAATTATTTTGAAATGCTGTCTTCTGGACAAAATGTGCCTGGTTGTTTAATGGCCTTTCACCAGCTGTTTCATGCATAATTTTGGGCACATGAACAGGTTGTTATGGATAATGTAAGAGAGAAGAAAAGACATTAAAAAAGAAGAGGGAATCATTGGAAAGATGAATGTGTTCAGTGGAAGGGGATGAGGAAGGAGGGACAAAGAAGGCTGGTGGGAGGGGATTATATACATAATTTTAAATAAAGTTTTAAATTACATAAAATATGCTATATATTTCTAGATTCTGAGATTTCACCTTATTTGAATAGAAAGACAAGATTTGAAAATAAAATTAAGGTGTTGTGAAGAAAAGACATTGTTTTGGACTAAGATGGCACAGTATTGAATGTAAGTCTGCCAGCTAAAACTAAAATGAGTATGCATTTGTATCTTTGTCCTTTGGTATTAGTCAGTATTCCAAATAATTTCAAGAACTTATTATTTTTTTAATTTTTTTTTAGATTTATTTATTTGAGAGCGACAGACACAGAGAGAAAGACAGATAGAGGGAGAGAGAGAGAATGGGCATGCCAGGGCTTCCAGCATCTGCAAAGGAACTCCAGACCCGTGCGCCCCCTTGTACATCTGGCTAACATGGGACCTGGGGAACCGAGCCTCGAACCGGGGTCCTTAGGCTTCACAGGCAAGCACTTAACCACTAAGCCATCTCTCCAGCCCATCAAGAACTTATTTTTTATGGTGTATAAGATTTCATAAGGAGTAGCTTGCCCACAAATATAACAAATGCTGAATAACAGAGAAATATTTTCTTATCTGTGTTATCTATTGAAATCTGGCAGTTGAGCATTTTTGTTGGGAGTTTTAAGATATGAACATATCACATATTGCAAATTGATGATATTTACAGTGGATTCTCCTTTTATATTCTTTTCCCCACCCCCATTCCACGAGGGTCGTCCTTAGTGAAGGTATTCATTATCATTGTGGAATCATGAATACACCACACAGTTCCTGTTGAGGGGATGCCATGCCTAAGAGTAAACCATCCCAGAGTACGGGTCTATTAGTCTTTCTCTCCCCTCTTATGCAATGTTCCTTGTATGTTCGAGGGTATATTATACATCTTCTTTAGTGTTGAGCTCCTGGCAGCATCAGCTCCCTGGAGAAGGTTTCTAGGCTAACAATGAGAGCAGCATTTTTATTTAATCCACCAATTCTGTTGCAAAGATTCCAGGGCCCTGGTGGATTACTCCTAGAGCTAAGCACTTGGCCTTCTCTTCTAATCATTGTGAGAGGGCTTGGGTCTCCCTGGTATTAGCCACCATCTAAAAATTATGCCCCATTCAATTTAAGTGATGTAAAAGTAACTGAATTTTCAATCAAATTCAGATACTAAGTTTGAAACAGCAGTGCACATAGGTAATTTGAAATTCTTTGGAGTAAGTAAATTTAAATTAGGAGCAAAAGTTTATAACCAACACAAGTTTATGACAATTATAAAAGTCCTTGGTTATATATTTAGAAGAGGTTAATATGTTCATTATATATCATAACTAGTATCCCTATGTGAAGTCCTGCTGTGTGTGGGACAGTGAGTTATGTCACTACGTGGTTGAAATCTATTTCTTCTCCAGGCACAGTCCTAGTATGCACACAGTTGTATAAATGTCATGTTGCTTAGTAAAGAGGGTTATGATAAAGTGGTGTGAAATGCTGAAAGCATTGTGTTTTAAGGGTTAATTGTTATACATGTGTTCTAAGTGTTAAGTGAAATGATAAGAAAAGATAGTAACAAAGTTTTGGGGAAGACATAAAGGAGTACATCTAATAAAGATCTTCACACAGTTTTTTCTATGATTATGTGAAATTAAGCATAGAAACTTGTAACAATATTTCAATATTTAAATTCATGATATAGGTTGATTTTTTTCCTAAATAACTATCTATACAATCTGTGTCACTGTTAACATTTTTATATATGTTATTAAAGTTTCTATGTAATGAGAGAATATAAAATGTTTTAGTAGTATAAAAATATGAGCAACTTGATTCTGTATTTTTCCTTTAGGATTTAAAAACATGGCAACTGTCTCAGAGTTCAAATAAAGTAGGATAATTGATGATTCTAATCTTTTTTTCCTTCTATTTTTACTGTTAGTGTTAAATTGTTTGATAAATCTTTGTTCTATAGCTTTCAACATTCTTACAACTTGACTTCTAGAACCTATGAATACATTTCTCTCATAGCAGAAGTGCTTTGTCAATGAAGAGTATTTTGCATTATTCATGTGGGTCTATGTGATGAGGCAGTCAGGTCCATGCGGATGAAACCATTGGACTGTAACTTCCTCCTTATTCAGGAGTTCTAGCCTATCTAGAGACTGACTTCCTTATTGGTTTTGGACTTGTCTGGACAGTCTCCACCCCTTCACTAATGTTTAATCTCATTTCTTACAAATAGTCTCCCTCCTCTCCTCTTTTCTTGTCTCTTCTCATCTCCTCCCCTTTTCTCTCTCTCTCTCCCTTCCCTTCTTTTGCCCTTGTTTCTAATAGTGAGAGGACAATGACCTCAATTTAAAGAAAATGGACAATATAGCTAATTTTAAATAGAGCTGTCTATTTACTTAGTCATTAAACAAAGTTAAAGCCTCGGTACCAATACAACAAAGCAAGAACTCCAGCATCAAGAATAACATTGTGTCTTTATAAAGCACAAGCCTGAAGACTTTATACTATGCCAAGGACATTTGAATGGGCTCTGGAGGCATCATGAAGGTCATCAATTTTCTTTCTGTAACACAGCAGCATCTTTCTACTTTAGCTTTCTCAACATCAATGCCATTTTCAGTTGCTTAATAAAACAGAAATAATTACTCCTGGAATTTGAGGATATAAAGTTCAGTGCATAATTACCAATCACAAAGAGAAGGTTTTTTTCTATTTAAGTAAACATAAGTTTTTGCTTTTTAATTTATATATATTTGCCAAAAGATTTTATAGGTGAATCTTATAAGTTAAATCTAAGTTGACTTAAATGGCACTTTCTTAAGTAAAATGAATACAGGGCTGCTATAAAGTAAGACTTTATCTAGTCCTCTGAAATGAAGATGCCAGTGGCCTAGTTTTTCTGCTCTTCTTTTTCTGAGTAATACAAAGTGAATGCCAACAGCAGTCTTCATGTGATGGTTCCTGGGGGATCTAGAGCCTTCGTTAATAAAAGCAAGCTGACTACAACATGCTTAGATGCTGGAGGTTTCCTTCTGTTATTTCAGAGGGTTCTACTTCCTTTTCCAATTCCCACTACCTAATGCTGGCCAAGTGCTCACACATAGATCAATAATGTGTGACATAAGTATAGATATCCATTTATTGTTTACAGGAGTCAAAGGTTTATTCTTCAAAGAGGTTCAGCACATTAAGTTTCATTCAAATTTCATACCTGATTACAGACATGCTTATTAATCCCATAGGGAAGAAAACAATAAGTAGCAATACTTTATTTCACAAAATTGTTTTATGGACATGCCACCACTGGGTATGCTCCCTCGATGGTTTTATTAACATACCTCCAATGGTGGTATGTTCATTTTACCTGGATGGGTAACATTTAGAAATGAAAACACGAATGATAACTTACAACTAGAATCCATTGAATTCTAAGTTCATTTTAAATATTTTAAAAATAATTTTATGTATGTATGTATGTATGTATGTATGTATGTATGTATGTATGTATATATATATTTACAAAGGGGAGAGAGAAATGGTGTCCAAGGTCTCCTGCCACTGCAAAACAACTCCAGATGCATGTGCCACTTTATTCATTTGGCTTTTACATGGGTCCTGGGAAATTAAACCTAGGCCATCAGGTTTTGTGAGCAAGGCCATTAATGGCTGAGCCATCTCCCCAGTCCTCTAAGTCCATTTTAAATGTTTTATATGTGCTCTCATTCATTTAGTCTTCACAAACAGTGTTGAAGAAATTTCATAATACTGTTCTATCAATGATGAGAAAGTGAATTGTTGGAGTTGGGTTTTGACCAACACCATTTAGTTAGGGAATTAGAGTAGGATATAAGACAAGAGACACAAATCTTACAAATACAAATTCTGTTGTATTCTTAGATCATATTCATTGGCTTATCCAAGATAAAACAACAGTTCTGTGTTACAGTTATGTGTTGAACCAAGAATTCCTACAAAATTTTATTTATGCCATATTTTAAGTTTATTTCCTGAGATCAATAGTATTTGAAAGTTTGAAATACAGTCATTATGTTAATGATTTATTCATTACTTTAGTCATGAATTGAGTTAACATTACAAATGGAATATCCTGTAAAAGTGAGTAGCTAAAAAAATAGAACAATTATATAATTTATACCTGTTGGAATAATTAAAATAAAAATGAACTAATAAACAAATGTCTAAAATCATGATAGCTTTTCTTACTTTGTTCAATATTCTGTTATTAATTATTCATTATAATTTAATATGATCTATGAAGTATTGATGTCAATTTGAAAAAAGGTTTACTCATATTTCAGTCATTATAGTATATTCCTTGCATGTCCAAGATGCAAAGTTGTATTTTCTATCTTATCATAAATTCTATTAAAATGTTGGTAATTTTTATAGATAACTTTTGCCATCTTTTTCAGTAATATGTTCTTTTTCTTGCAGAAATCTCAGTTTCTTGCAGTAGAAACATTATTTTACTGAGAAAAACTATGTCAGTTTTCTGTGGAGAATATAGCAATTCAACTCTTTATCTATTCTATATTTTTAAACTCAGAGATAAATTGTAATAGAGTCTGAGATGACATAGATATGCAAGTTTCACTGTTTTCCCTTCAACAGGGATTGCTGGACACTTTATTCTGGAGTTTGAATTCTTTTATGTATAGATACATCATCTACCTCTAAATCCATAAGCCACCAGATGAATTCTTCCAGAAGGAGAAAAGAACATTATACATATATATTATATAGAGATATATAATTTATATATTTGGATATAGATAGATAGATAGATAGATAGATAGATAGATAGATAGATAGATAGACAGACAGACATAATAAGGATAGAAAGTGATATTTCCTGGATTTACAGTTACTTCCCAGGAAAACTAAAGAAAGTCCTATACTGCAGTAAGCCTGTACCAAAGTCCCCTAGGTATAAATATTTCTATTTTCACTTTTTCTGAGGACATAGAATGGATATGAAGAGAAGGATAATTACATCTGACTTCATACATTGTTTTGGTATACCTGGGCATTAATCCTTTATCTTCATGACTTAGGAACTACAACCAATTTATGTGATAATGTGTCACACTGGGTATATGCGATAAAATCCATAATTCAGTTTGGAAAAGAGTAGGGGATATGTAGGATCACATTATCATTATCATTTAAGTCATAGTCACCAAGAATTTTGACATCTTTCTTTCTCTCCCTTTCTCCCTTTTTCTCTATCAAATAAATAAATTAATATAATATTGAAATACATTTAAAATAAAATAACTAAAAACTTTAAAGAATCTTGGGCTGGAGACATGGCTTAGCAGTTAAGCACTTACATGTGAAGCCTAAGGACTTTGGTTCATGGCTCAATTCCCCAGGACCCACGTTAGCCAGATGCACAAGGTGGTGCATGCATCTGGAGTTCATTTGCAGTGGCTGGACGCCCTTGTGTGCCCATCCTCTCTCTTTCTATCTGCCTCTTTCTCTCTTTGTCTGTTGCTCTTAAGTAAATAAATAAAAATAAACAAAAAATAATTTAAGAAGAATCAAAAGTATTAGCCTACTTGTAGAAAGGTTAACATAGTTAGATTTTTAGATGCAGGGAGAATATACAATAATCTGAGTATATCTTCAGTTGAAATCTTAATATTTATAGAAATATCAACAATAAAAGTATTTACCATTGGTTTTTGTAATCTATTCTCCAAGTCCAGTTCTTTTCTCACATACCTTTTTGTATCTACACACAGACCAAGTTGTTGGACAGAAGAGAACATATGAACTGAGATTCTGTAACCTTTCATTTGGCAGCAGCTGGACATGTCTATAGTTTTCTCTCTCAAAAATGTTTATTACATTCTAATGGGAGGGGGTAGATCACAGATGAGCCTAAATAATGGTACCAAACTGCCTGTATTCACTGAAATGAAAACTAATAGATTAAATTAAAAAAAAATTAAAATTAAAAAATTTTTTAAAAAATTATAAAAAAAAATGTTTATTACAGAAGAGCATGATATACTCAAAGTGTGCTCTACAAAAAGACATAAAATGGTAGCTGGGGACAAGGAAGGTACTTGTTCTACACAAGACAAAAACATATAAATGACCCTTAGAGAGTAGCCTGCCAAATTCTTTACCAAAGGGAAGTAAATTTATTGATTTATGCCTTATGGTGAGATCAGTTCCCTGATAAGTTCTTAATGATTGATAACTATCTATCATATAGGTTACTCAATAATTAGAATTACTATAAGTATGTATTTCATAATAATTTTACTTCCTTTTTTCCTTCAGTGTCTCTCCCTCTCCTCTTTCTCTCTCTCTCTCTCTCTCTCTCTCTCTCTCTCTCTCTCTCTCTCTCTGTGTGTGTGTGTGCGTGTGTGTGTTTAATGTGGTATGGGCAAATGGATGCACCCATATTATGTTCCACATGCTTGCCTGGAGCTTGGATCACTCATCTTTGGTGTCTGAAATGTTAGTTTTTCTGCTGTGTAGGACTTTAGCCTGGTCTTAATTTTTGAGCCAGAGTCTTTCTTTTTACCAGAGCTTCTTGGGTCACTGCTCCCCTGAAGGATTTGGGTGTGGTCTGTGACCTGCTTAGCCACACTCAGCTATTTTAACTGGGATCTAGAGATTTGAACTTGGATAGTCTCAGATCTAACTGCTGATCAAATCTCTCCAGTCTATAATATTACTGCTTTATGTCACTATTAAAGCCATACACAAGTAAATGATCCTAGCCCATTTCTCTGACAGAATTACTTTACAGTATTTTTTTTTTTCTGTTGGACTGCATGATACATTTGACTCTAAACATTTACTGATCTAATCAATCATGTGTTCATGTTACTGTCAGCTCATGAGTATTTATATTTTTATTCTGATCCCGATGCTTTTGGTACTTTGTAGTTTGCATTATTGCACCTTGAGCTGTGGGGAGTCCTTTCAGCCACCTTTGAGTCTCTTATCCATGTTCTCTAGCTGTGAGAGAGACTGATAACCACTTCCCTAATATCTGAAGTACAAAGAATTCAAGGCTCACCCTTGTTAGATTCTGTCTCAAGATTAAATCCAGCATATTCTTGTGTGTTCAAATTTCTTTTATTGGATGGTCAAAGGGAATACTTCCTGCTCCAGTTTAAAACAATGAAACCTTGTGAGGACTTTCTATGAGGGAGAGAGGTGGGTAAGCTCAGGGTGATTTAAAAGTTAAAACAAAAAGAAAGATATTGCTACTGAGGCTCAATAGCTTACCACTTCTTTCTACAAATTAAAATACAAAATATTTAGCTATTATTTTCCAATCTGATTAAAAAATACATATTAAATTGATATTATAAAAATAAACATTTGATATTTAATCAATTTACAATTTATAAATTATGAGGTATTTATAACTCCAATACATTAGAAATATAGTTTGAAAGTAAAATTGGAAAAGGGATCTAAAGCTAATCTTGCTAAAAATCTAGATGCTTTACAGGTGGCAAGAGAAAATACCTGAAACTTGCATGCCAGGTAGTCTAGCTTAATTGGTGAGATACAGGCAGATGAGCGACCCTGTGACGATGGAGTTGGTCACCAATCTGGAGGTTAACTTATGGCCTCCACATGCGCATGTACACATACAACACACATGCACAGTGCACCTGAACATATACAAACACACATATGCATGCACAGCACACAGACACAATCTATCAGATACTGTCCTCTTCATGGGTGATTTTAATTAGAATAAGTTTCTAGGCTGTCATTCATTTAACTAAATCTATACTGCATGTTTAAATAGGAATTCTGAAATACTTTGATGGTGGCATTATCATCACTGTCTCCATATTAACATTACCATGTTCACAGTGAGAATGCTGCATTTAACTAAATATTGTTCAGTGACTCATAATAGTAAAACCTTTAAAGTGATTTTTTTCATGAATTCAGTTGATCCCAGGCCATCTAATCTAATCAGGATTTGAAGGGGTAGAAATGTTCATATTTAATCTTATAACCTGGTATCTAAATTGGAGAATGCTTCAATATTTGCCTTTATAATTCCTTATTGCTATATA
This sequence comes from Jaculus jaculus, assembly GCF_020740685.1. Taxonomy (NCBI): domain Eukaryota; kingdom Metazoa; phylum Chordata; class Mammalia; order Rodentia; family Dipodidae; genus Jaculus; species Jaculus jaculus. The sequence goes on from NC_059112.1 coordinate 34,722,228, forward strand.
AAAGTGAAGACTTTATTAGTTGTTCAACTATTCTATCATCTATCTACCTATTTATCTACCCATCTAACATTGATCTATCATGTATTTGAAACAGGGTCTCATGTAACCAAGCTGGTCTTGGAGTGTTTATGTATCTTAGGATGTACTGGAACTCCTGATCATTTTGTCTCCACCAACCAAGTGCTGGGTTTACCCTCATGCACCTCCACACTTTGGTTATTTAACAATTTTAAAACCTAAATAGGATTAAAAGTAGCAGACCAAATAAAAACTTTAGGCTTGAAATACCTTATTGTGTAAAGTACTTAGAAAAGAAATGTAAATTAAAATTCATGAGACAAAAGATTTACTTTGTACTTTAAATTTGTTAATGTACTGAAAATTGATTCACTAATTCAAACATAGAAGATGTTTTGATGATTCTATCAGTCACATTGATTTCTTTTTTTCATTTATTTGCAAGCAGAGAAAGAGACATGGACAGAGAGAGAGACTAGGAGAGATAGATGAGGTGCAACAGGGTCTCCTGCCACTGCAAATGAGCTCCAGATACATGTACCACCCTGTACATCTGGTTTCACATGGGTATTGGGGAACTGAACCTAGGCTGTCAGACTGTGGAAGCAAGTGCCTAAACTACTGAGCCATTTCTCCAGCCCTAATTTTTCTTTAGCCATATTGTTGCATGAGAATTTGTGGTACAGAGATTTGTAATAGCAAATTGAATTTAATCTGACAAGATATTTTATGCTTCAAAATATAAATTGGCTTAGTGACTCTTGTTTATTTATTTCATAAGACGTCAGGAGATTTGAACTTTTCTATCATGAGTAACTTTAAATAATGAAGAGATGTCTTGAAATGTTGTCAAATACTATGCCCACAAGCTCAATGGAAAGTTCATAATATTGGAATGCCTGATTTTTCCATGAAATTTTGTGAGATTTCTTGATAATAGAGTTGTAGTCTAATCTAAAGTATATTTCCTAATTTTTAGCTTATAATATTTGTATAACATTTACATAATTAGAATGAATTTTATAAATTTGACACAATAATGTGCATAAGGTTATGAAATTCTCTCCCTTAAAACATGTAAAATTGTGGCTATTTACAATTCACTTGGTTTAGTCAAAACTAAAGGCATCAGAGCCAGGCATGGTGGTACATACCTTTAATCCCAGCACTTGGGAAGCTGAGGTAGAAGGATCACCGTGAATTTGAGGCCACCCTGAGACTCCATAGTGAATTTCAGATCAGCCTGGACTAGAGTGAGACCCTATCTCAAAAAAACAAACAAAACAACAACAACAACAAAATACTAAATTAACAACATCTATGTCAGACACCTAAACCAAAAGCACATCCTAAAAGTTTAACTGCATAACCATTTTAATCAATATGCAAGCTTGCATCCATTTTTCTTCTAATAAACAAATGCCAAAGATAACTAGATTTGTGGCTATGATGTGTCAATTGTTAATTTTTATTAATATTTTATATTAGCGTACATATTATTGGGCTTTGCAATGGCATTTACATATATACGGCATGATACTTTGTTTGTAATTGAACTCAAGGCTTCACACAAACTAGGCAAGCACTCTATTACTGAGCCATGTGCCCAGCCCTATAATGTTTACTCTTTACTACCTGTAACATGCATACTAAAACTGCTTACAGAATGACCATAATACATAAGCTAAGATATAGAAATATAATAGAGTCAAGGAAAGGTAGTATGTAGAAAGGCTTTAACTCAAATCAATTTCAAAGTAGGATGAGTTACATCAGCTCTAGATGTCAATAGGAACATGTTTGTGATATTCTTTGCAAGATACAGCTAAGGAATGCAAGAGCCTGCACATCAGTTTTTCTCCTTCATGCAGTTCCTTGTAAGAGAAACTTACATTGTCATAAACAGGGGAAAGAAAACAGATGTCCTGGTATAAAGATTGTTGCTGAAAGCTTAAAGTGGAATGTGGTTCACTGTCCACATTACTACTCCCCGAGGCATTTGGTAGTCATTTCTAAACTTAGGTGCTTGACAATCATTTCAGATATGGATGGAAACATACCGAAGACCCCCAGATAAGGTTGATAGCACAATATATCAAAGAATACATATGATTTGCTAAAAAAATTTCCATGGAAACAGAAGTTTTGCCTGTTTAATTTTTATTTATTGATGGGTCATATGTTATTTTCATATTTAACAATTTTAAAACCTAAATAGGATTAAAAGTAGCAGACCAAATAAAAACTTTAGGCTTGTAATACCTTATTGTGTAAAGTACTTAGAAAAGAAATGTAAATTAAAATTCATGAGACAAAAGATTTACTTTGCACTTTAAATTTGTTAATGTACTGAAAATTGATTCATTTATTAATTATTAATTATTGATTTATTTATTAAGTAAATTTATTTTTATAGGAATATCTGTCTTCCTGGATGGAGAGATGCTTCAGCAGTTAAGGCACTTGCCTGCAAAGCCTGACAACCCAGTTTTGACTTTCCATTACTCAATAAGCCAAAAGCACAAAGTGGTGCATACATCTGGAGTACTTTTGTAGTGGTTGGACGCCCTGGTACATCCATTTCCCTCCCACTCTCTTTCTCTCTCTCCCTCATAAATAAATAAATATTTAGAAAAGAGTATCTGTCTTCCACCCACTTTGCAGCCAGAGTGGAATAGATTGAATACAGAGCACCATAAAACATATTTCAGAAAATATGTCAATTTGAAAATGTGTATATATTTTCTTTGAAATATTAACATTCTCACAAAGTGCCATTATTCTTTTCCTTCCTACACCATAAAATAGTAGTATTAGTCATTGCGATTGTTAATTTTTGTTTTGATGGATTTAGGTCAGTTTCAATCCTTGGAAACAAAATTTAAACCTTCTAGGCTTTCAATGTAGAACATAAGTTCAAACTTTCATTTGGATCTCATCATTTTCAAGTAAGAGTATTGTAAATCATGAAAAATTAAACTAAAGCTATTCTCTTACTTCTTTAATAATCATAGTTTTATCACTGGCTCAAGTCAACGTAACATCACTCTAAATTTTTCAACTTCTATTTTTTTTATTGGTGCATTTGCAAGAAGAGAGAAAGAGAGAGAGAGAAGAGAAAGGTAATGGATGCACAGGGCCTCTAGCCACTGCCAACAAGCTCCAGATGGATGTGCTGCTTTTGTGAAGCAGGCTTTAGGAGGCTGCTGGGGAGTCAAAATTGGATAGTTATGCTTTGCAGGCAAGTACCCTGAGTGCTGAGTCATCTCTCCAGCCCTAAAACTTTCAATTTCACATAAGATGGTGCAAAAGTTTTGTCCCAAGTTTATACAGACTTCAACAGATCATAAATATATTCTGGCTGCTATACAGAAAAAATAAGGTTGCTTTCAATAAAATAACATCTAGAAATGTTAGTCTTGAAAGCTGAAATTTACAAACAAAAGTCATGTCTTAATTGTAAATAACAGCATCAATAACTTCCAGATGGAAGCTTTGTATTTAGTAGGAATAAGAGTACATTCTATACAAAATGGCTTATGTCACACTTCATATTTTATGTTGACAAACTTGTGGAGACCCTTGTCATTGTAAGGCAAGGCTACTAAAGTTTGATGTAAATAATTGTATAACTATTAAACTCACACTAAACTTATTTTTTCTGTTTCATCATAAAGTAGAATCTTTATATAGACACATAATATGTTGATACCATCATTCCCATCCTCTTTGCACCCAGTTCACTGAGGGCCTTCCTTAATGGAAATTCTGGTATTGACCATGAAGTTGTGGGTTATGAGTTGTGAAACAATTTAAATTTTTTTCATATTAAGCTACTTCTAAAAAAGACAATTTCTTCCCTAATAATATAACATTGGTTGTCAATCATAGTAAGATTTTCTATGTGAAACAGAGTTGTTAAGACATAAGAAGCTCCAGTTTCATGAACAGTCTGCAATAAGGCAATTGTAAAAGTTACAATGCTACTGAAATAATAGATACAAGAATAGAAGCCAGGAAGATATGTGCACAGCAAGCATACAAGGCATACTAATCAGACTCTCCTCATTTAGCATTGGTTATGAGATATGCATTGCTTTGCTCATACTACTTCTAAATATGAAATATATTTTAGCTTTTCTACCAATTTAAAACTTTTTGATGAAGAAATCTTGGCAAAGTGGCCTATTAAAATCTACCTGGTATAGACAAGTACATGCAATAATTTATGTTCTTTTAAGAAAATTTTAAAAAAGAAAGTGACATTTAGAATATATATTATACAGTCTATATAAACTAATTTTGATACCGTACAGCAAATATGAATCTTATTTCAGAAACTTCTCGGTAATATAAATGTGGTGGTTTGATTCAGGTGTCCCCCATACATTTAGGTGTTCTGAATGCTAAGTTCCCAGGTGGTGGAGGTTTGGGAATTAACACTTCTAGGAGGCAGTGTATTGTTTGGGGGTGGGCTTATGAGTGTTATAGCCAGCTCCCCCTTGCTAGTGTTTGGCACACTGTCCTGTTACTATTGCCTACCTCATGTTGACCATGGGGTGATAGCCAACCTGTGCTCATGCCATTGTTCTCACCTGCTATTATAGAGCTTCCCCTAGAGCCTGGAAGCCAAAATACCAAAATACACCTTTTTTTTTTTTTTTTCCCACCAGCTGCTCTTGATTGGGTGATTTCTACCAGCAATGTGAACCTGACTGCAATGAAGGATGAAGAAATATAACTTTGAGGGCAATGCTAGGTGAGCAGAAGAATAAATCATATTATTGTATTAGGATTTTTAATTTAGTTTATTTCTTTCATTACTAGATAGCGAGAGAGAGAAAGAGAGAATGGATGCCCTGGGGCCTCTAGTCACTGTAAACAAACTCCGACACATGTGCCACCAAGTACATCTGGCTCACATGGGTTCTGGGGAATCAAACCTGTGTCCTTAGGCTTTGCAGGCAAATGCCTTAACCATTAAGCCATTTATCCAAGCCCTGCATTATGTTTTTCATTTAAAAATTAGGGCTGGAGAGATGGCTTAGCCATTAAGGTGCATGCCTGCAAAGCCAAAGACCCAGGTTTAATTCTCTAGGTCCCCCATTAGCCATATGCACAAGGGGGTGCATATGTCTGGAGTTCGTTTGCAGTGGCTGGAGGCAGTGGCATGCCCATTCTCTCTCACTGTCTATCGCTCTCCCTCCCTGTATTTAATAAATAAATTAAAAAATATATATAAAAATAAAAATACAGAATTGAACTAAGCATTTGACAGAGGAACTCTAATGAAAGTCACTGAACACAACTAAAGATGATATATGGAGATGTTTAAGAGAAATGCAGGGGTTAAATTGGAACAAAAAGTATAAATTAAATTTATGCAGCCATAAGTAAATGATTTTTAAAACCTGAGATAAGTTATTAATCTCTTCCTTTGTTGGATGGAGTAGCATACATATATTAAAATTAAGAGAGTATTTCATACCATTAAGACTGTTGAAAAAATTTTTAAGCATTTACTAGTATTAGACACAGTAACTTACTAAAACATATGTGAAGCAACAAATGGAATAAATTGTCTCTTTTCATCTCAGTAGATTATAACATTTCTATAATGTAGCAGAAGTATCAAAAACTATTAAAAGAAATTAACTCCTCCTAAATTTTATTTTACAAAACTGTGTAGAAAGATTTGTCAAAATTTAGATGGCATTCTCATTCTAAAGCACATATTTTCTGGGCCCAGCACTCTATCATACCAGTCTAGAAGGCTCTTCTAAATTTGTAAAATGCATATTTAAAAATTTTGTATAGAAATATCGGTCATTAAAGTCTGCATATTTTAAATTTTTCCTTAAGTTAAATACTTAAACAATTTAAATTTATATTCCACAGATCAAAGATTGAGAAAATATAAGTGTAATATTAGTACTGCATAGTTATTACTGTTATAGACCTGTTACGGTATATACATGCTATATTGTAAATTTTGGCTAATTCTTTAAAATGTCTATTTTTTGAGTTGGTATTCACAAATTTCAGTGTCTTTCACCCCTGTATTTTTAATTAGTTTTGTTGATTTTCAACCCCCTCCCATTCTCTCTTTCCATGTTTACACCAAGCCTCCTTCCTACTGTGTCACATGTATACATCTGCCCTTCACATTCCCCTCTTCCAGCTCATCATTCTATATTCATTTTTGGTTAAGGCTATATATTTATGGGATTTGAGTTGGGAAGATGGATCATTGGTTAAAGGCACTTACTTGGTTCATCCCTTAAACTAAGGTTGAAGGGTAGTAAATTCATTTAAGATATTATTTTTGTTATTTTTGAATTTTTTTCAGTTATTTGCTATTGGTTTTAATAGTGCTTCTGATAACAGATGGTATAATATATAATATGTTATAAAAATTACTTTTTCTCTTTTAGTACAAATTTCTGAGGTTTTTCAAAATTCATTTTACAAGCTATCTTTGTTTCATTTGTTTATTGATCTTATTAAATTTATTTCTGCTCCCACCTTCCCAGTGCATCTGTGTGGGGGTGGGCATGGTAGTCTGGAATGAGTAGACCACACTCCTATTTCCAGGCTTCTCCCACCACCCTGGTCTGGGTTTCCAGAAACAGTCTCTCTGTGTGTGTGTGTTGGGTAGGTGGTCTGGAGTGAGTAGGCCAAATCCCTGCTTCCTGGCCCCATCTACCTCGCTTGTCTGGATCCCCTGTGCAGATCTGTTTGTGGGCACGCACTGTAGTGTGGAGTGAGTAGGCCAGAACCCTCCTTTCTGGCTACTCCCACCTCCCTGGTCTGCGTTTCCTGCTTGGACAGTGTGTGGGCAGTCCAGTGGTGCGGAATGAATAGGCCAGACCTGTCCTTCATGGCTCCTCCCAGTTCTCTGGTCTAAGATTCCTAAGACAGGCTGTGTGCTGGAGGGTGTAGCATGGAGTGAATAGGCCAGATACCTGTGCCTTGGCTCCTCCAAGTCCTGGTAGGGGCCACTGCACCTTGCTTGCAGAGGTCTTGTCCCTGTGTGGGCTCTGGAATAAGGCCTTTTGTTCTGGTATCCTGACTGGCTCACTTGGTACCAACTTCCTTGATCACCTGAGTCAGAGGGTGCATGGGCCAAAGCACAAAAACTTGCTTCCTCCTCAATAAAAGAAAAATTCTTCCTAAAATGAGTAGTCAACAATGCAAAATAGCCAACAAAAGTCAGAAAAATGAGAGATCTCCACCAAGGATGCCTAGTCTTATAATAAAAGCCTCCAATAAAATCATAGAGAAATCAACAGAAATCCATTCTCCAAATGAAAACACAACAACTAATGAGACACTGACCAATACAATCACTGAACCAGAAGTAAACCATCAAGGAATCAACAGTCATACCAATGAAATGGAACAGAATCATCTCCTAGTGCATTCAGCTTTTGACAGTAGACTTAACTTAATTGAATAAAATGTTAGAACCCTCCAAAGAGATATGAATAAATTGAAGGTAAGTCAAGAAATGGAAGATCTCAACAACCAGCTGATTAAGCTTAATGAAGACTTGTTCAAATGCAAAAATGAACACCAGAAGCATCAAAAAAATCAGAAATTGAAATTAAATTACCTCAAAAAAGAGCATGATGCCAAAATAACACAATAGAAATAAAAAATCAAACAGAACTTATAAAAATTTCTCTAGAACCCCTAACCAATACTTACTCATGTAGAGGACAAAACCTTTGACCTGGAAGACAAGACAGAAGAAATTGATCAAGAGGCCAGAAACTTTACTAAGTTCAAAAAAAAAAAAAAATCAGTGAACAGAATATGAGGGAAATGTGGGACACCTTAAAATGACCAAAACATATGGATCATGGATATACCAGAAGGAGAGGAAATCCAGGCCAGAAGCATAGAGACCATATTTAACAAGATTATTGAAGAAAATTCTCTGAATCCCTCAAAAGAGAGGGCCATCCAGATACAAGAAGCCCACAGAACACCAAACAGACAGGACCAAAGAAGGCACTCTCCAAGACACATCATAGTTAAAATTCTTAACAATGAAAAAAAAACAAAGTGTTAAAAGCAGTGAGAGACAAACAATTCACAACATACATAGGCAATTCCATCAGAATTACATCAGATTTCTCAATGGAAACCCTGACAGCCAGAAAAGCCTTTAAAGGAACACTTCAAAGTCTAAAAAACTATGGCTTCTAAACCAAGCTGCTCTACTGAGAAAAGGTATCCCTCATATTAATAGACAGTGAAAGAAAAGTTTTCCATGAAAAAAGTCAACTCTATGATTATATGAACACAAAGCCAAACCTACAGAGAATACTTGAGGGAATACTCCACACAGAACATTCACACAACCAATCTCAAGAGCCAACAAGAAGATCTTAATAAGTAAAATATACCAGAATCAAAAATTACATAAACAAGAAAGCACCAAATCCCATAAAATACCTCAACATAGCAGGAATTAATTCAAACCTCACAGTAATAGCCTTAACTATTAATGTTCTTAACTCACCAATCAAAAGACACAGGTTATCAGGATAGATCAAAAAACTGGATGCTTCTCTCTGCTGTCCTCAAGAAACCCACCACTAAAGATAGACACCTCCTCAGGGTGAAAGGTTGGAAAATGATATTCCAGCAAATGGAAAAAACAACAAGTGGGTGTTACTATATTAGTATCTGATAAAATAGATTTCATGCCAAATATAATCAAAAAGGACAAAGAAGGCCAGTTCTACTTATCAAGGGAATGATCCAACATGAGCACATCACAATCATGAATATATATGTGCCAAACATGGGTACACCACAGTTTATAAAACAAAATTTACTTGATAAAAAAACAGAAATAAACACCAATACTATCATAGTCAGAGACTTCAATACTCAACTATCATCAATAGACAGATCATCCAAGAAGAAAATCAACAGGGAAATAATATTGCTCAACAACGTCATAGATCAACTAGACCTAACAAATATCTACAGAACTTTCCACCCGAACTATACAGAATATGCATTCTTCTCAGCACCACATGAACCTTCTCCAAAATTGACCATGTATTAGGCCTTGAAGCTTGCCTTCATAAAGCCAGGAAAATTGAAGTAACTTCCTACATCATGTCAAATCACAATGCTTTAAATGTAGAAATAAATAAGACGAAACACATCAGGAACCTCACCAGCTCCTAGAGACTAAGCAACACACTATTAAACAATGAATGGATAATGGAAGAAACAAGAAACAAAAAAAGAAATTGTAAAATTCCTAGAATTGAATTATAATGAAAACACAACCTACTAAACTTATGGGATACAATGAAGGCAGTCCTAAGGGGAAAATTCACATCCCTAAAACCTTCATGACAAGGACAGAGAGATTCCAAATTAATAACCTGACTGTCCACCTAAAAGCATTAAAAAAATAAAGAAGAAACCAACCCAAAGAGTTCCAGACAGACAGAAATAATCAAGAATAGAACAGAAATTAATGAATTGGAAATTAAGAAAACAATTAAAAGTTGATGAAATGAAGAGCTTGTTATTTGAAAAAAACAAACAAGATTGACAAACTCCTGGACAAATTAATAAAAAAAGAGAAGTCTCAAGTTAAGAAAATCAGAAATTAAAAAGGAGAAATCATAAAAGTAATCAATTAAATTGGAAAAATCATCAGGGCATATATCCAAAATCTCTATTCCACAAAATTAAATAATCTGGAAAATAGATAAATTCCTAGACTAATACCACCTCCCAAAACTAAACTCAGAGTAGATTAATCTCCTAAGCAAACTTATCCAGTCCATGGATATTGAAAAGGTAGTCAAAAACCTCCCTAAAATAAAAGTCCAGGACTGGATGGCTTCTTAACAGAATTCTATCAAACTTTCCTTGAAGAACTGAAACCAATTTTTCTCAAATTTTACACATAACCAGAGACTAGGGAATCCTCCCCAGGTCCTTTTATGAAGGTAGCATAATAATAGTACCAAAACCAGAGAGAGATGAAACAAGAAAACTACAGACCCATATCCCTAATGACTTTAGATGCATAGATCCTGAACAAAGTCCTTGCACAATGAATTCAAAACACATGAAAAGCATGATCCACCTTGATCAAGCAGGCTTCATCCCAGGGATGAAGGAATGATTTAACATATGAAAATCAGTCAATGTAATACACCTCATAAATACACTGAAACACAAAAATCACATGATCTTCTAAATTGATGCAGAGAAGGCCTTTGACAAAGTACAACAGCAGTTCATGATCAACACACTGTATATAATAGGCATGGAGGGTTTATATCTCAACGCAATAAAGTCTGTATATAAAGCACCTAAAGCCCGAATATTAATAAATGGGGAAAAAATCAAGGAGTTCCCACTGGGATTGGTAACAATACAGCAGAGCCCATTCTCATCACTGCTCTTCAACATAGTACTAGAATTTCTAGCTCAAGAAACAAGACAGGAGAAAGAAATTAAAGGGATTCAAATTGGAAAGGAAGGAGTCAAGTTACCTGTATTTGCAGTTTTCATGATCCTGTACATACGTGACCCGAAAGTCTCTATCGCAAAGCTTCTAATGGTCATAAATTCCTTCAGCAAAATGGCAGGATACAAAACCAATGCACAAAAATCAGTATCTTTTCTATATACAAAGGATAATATATATAAAAAGAATTCAGTGAGGCTGTCCCATTTATAATAGCAACAAAATAAACTAAATAGGTTAGAATAACACTAACCAAGGATGTGAAAAACCTATATAATGAAAACATAAAAACACTCAAGAAATAAATAGAGGAGTACTTCAGAATACAGAAAGTCTTCCCATGTTCCTGGATAGGTAGAATCAATATTGTAAAAATGGCAATTCTACCAAAAGCAATATACAGATTTAACACCATACCAATACAAATACCAGCACCATTCTTCACAGTGATTGAGAAAATTATCTCAAAATTCATATGTAATGGCAGCTGGCCTCGGATATACAAACATATCCTCAGCAGAAAACAAACAAACAAACAAAAAACCACCTGTGAGGAATTAATCACTCCTAATCCAAAGCTATAATACATAGCCATATTTACAAAAACAGTGTGGAATGAAAATAGAAACATAGAACAATGGAATAGAACTGAAGACCCAGACCTTAGATCAAAAAACTACAGCTTCTTCATCTTTGACATTTGTGCCAATAATGTAGACTGGAGAAAAGACAGCATCTTCAGCAAATATTCTTGGACAAATTGGATACATAGAAAAATAAAATTAGATGCACTCATTTCTCCATACACAAAAATCAAGTCCAAATGCAAGCAAGACTATAATATAAGACCTGCAACTCTTCAAGTACTGCAAGAAAAATAGGAGGCCCTCTCCATGATAGAGGGCTGGGAAAAGACTTCCTGAACAAAACCCCAGTAGCCCAGGAAATTAAACAAGCACTCAAAAAGTGAGATCTCATGAAACCAAAAAGCTTTTGTATAAACATACCGTAAGCAGAGCCTATAGATTACTTTACTGAACTGGAGAAAATCTTTGCCAGCTATACAACTGACAGAAGCCTAATATCTAGAGTCTATAAAGAACTCAAAAAAACTGAACAATAAAAAAATCAAATACAAAAAATCCAAAAGTGTGTCAGAGAACTAAATATGGAGTTCTCAGAGGAAGAATTATAAATGGATAACACTTAAGGAAATGTTCAACATCCCTAAACATTAGGAAAATGCAAATTAAAACAATTATGAGGTTTCATCTTACCCCAGTAAGGATAGCAAATATTAACAACTCAAATAAAAACAAATATTGATGAAGATGCAAAGAAACAAGAATACTCATTTACTGTTAGTGGAAATGTAAGCTGGTACAACCACTATGGAAATCACTATGGAGACTCATGAAAATGATGAATACAGAGTTTCCAACAGACCCTATTACTCCCTTACTGGGAATTTACCCTAAAAGCTCCACATGTCAGTTCAGAGATATTTGCTCAACCAAGATTATAGCTTCTTAATTCACAATAGATAAAAACTGGAATGAAGCTGGGTGCCCATCATTGGACAAATGGATTACCAAGATGTGATATATCTGCATGATGGAATTCTATTCAGCAGTAAGAAAAAAATAACAATGAAATTTGTAGAGAAATGGTCAAACTTTGAACAGATCATTCCAAGGGAACTCACACAATCACAGAAAGACAATCATCATATGGTCTCACTCACCTGTGGTTCCTAACCTGGATCAGCCCAAACTTCTGACATAACTGAATAGCATCTTAAATCTTGGACAATAGGGATGGTAGGGCTTGGGGGAAAGGGCTGGGGGTGGCGGGGCGGTGGTGTAAATAAAACTGAACCCAAATTGAACTGGTACCAAAAAATCCTGTATCCTGGAAGTCAAATTAAAAGGTGGAACCATCAAAAGAACCTTAGGGGAAACACCTGAATCAAAGGGCACAGGAGATGGTAAGAGGAAACCTAACCTTTTTTCCCTCCTGTTTCTCTTTCTTCTTTTTCTTTTATTCCTTTCCCATGGTACTGCCCTGTAATTCCCTGTACTAGGATGTGTTTAGATCCACAGTGAACTGTTGATAAGGGAGACATCCTAGATCTCCCAAAACAAAGACAGACTTCTGTCAGAGCACTTAATTACCCACCAGAGATTAATGGTAAGGCCTTACTACTGAATACATCTATGCTGTTGGCGCATACCATGGAGAGACCTGGTTGGACTTCAGAAGAGGGCCAGTCCCTGGACAATTATCCCATCTAATTCTGGAAAGTGCTACATGAATTATTGGGCAAAAGTGGCCAACATCTGTCTAAGAAACTCAAAATCTAAGTGACTCAGAAGTAAACAACCTGATGTGATTCTCACATAAGTGCAATAGTGACACACGCCATGGTGGATGAACAAATTGCTCTTGGATTGGCTAACAGAGCCACACTGTGGAATTGAAACTATGTCTGGAACTGGGGAACAGGTCAGAATCATATCCAGATAATGATTCTGCTTTCCATTGTCATGCTCCCACTAACCTTGGGCTATAAAAGGGTACACCTTTTAAATCTTTAAATTTAAATAATTGGTTATGACTTCACTCTCTTTTGTAGAATCTGCATCTCTTTTTCAGAGCTGGATCTGAGGGGAGAAACAAACTGGTGCAATCCACCCCAGTCTCCCTTAAACCATAGAGGAATTGGGGAATGAGCAAGGATGTTGCTTTCTTATTGAATCAGATATCAGCACAAGGGTGAAGGAGATAGACACTGAGGACACTCAGCACCTACCAAACCATAGATACAGAGACTCCTTAGTTCCTATCACTGAAGTAGACTTAAAATGCTCCCATCATGGCTCAGGGAATTTTGCAAAAGAGGAGGTAGAAAGATTGTTAGAGCCACAATGCACAGAGACATTCCTCCAATCCCATAATGCATGACCCACAATCCCCATGGGGTTGTCCTGCATCCACAACAAGCAAGGCCTCTTCTGAAAAGTGGCAGGGAGGAGGGAAAGGATGATACCTACATGCATTGTTTACATACTAAATAAGTCCATATCTAATAAAAAAATTCTGCTTCATATCATTATTTGTAGAAACTTAACTAAGCATTGGTATACTTAAATTTTTGACTATTTAGATTATTTGAGTACATTTTTGCTGTAAATTTGATTGCATCCCACATTTATATAATTTTATCACCTCCCCCCCAACTTTGTCCTATTCAGGTTTGTGCTCACATTTTTTAAAATTGATTTTTCCCCAAGTTTGGTTATAATGTATTTCTTCATATTTTTATGGAGCATGCAGTGTTTAAAATCATAAGAACTAGAGTAAGTTTTCCCAATGAAGACAATCCTTATTTTCTAAGAAACAGAAGTAACATGTCACTACAGGAGTCTCATCTACCATTTGGGAGGGTATGATCTTTAGTGCCTGTGTCCTCTAGGAACACTTACCTTAATGCTCTGCCAATCGATCATGGATGTTGCATTTAAAACTTTAAGCACATTTCAACTATAGATTTCTACAAAATTAAAGTATTATTTATTAATTTATTTGACAGAGAAAAGGAGGCAGATAGAAACATAAGAAGTTTTTATTTTTTTTTCATTTTTTTTAAAGACTTCAACTTCTTTAAAATGATAATCAAGAACCATTCTTCCAGATATGGGGTGTCTGACTAACCTGAAAATGAATGCTCAGGTGAGCTACCATTTTGAAGTGGTGATTCCACACCACCAGCCCAGTCACACTTAGAGATTTCATAAAGAAATATCAATTATTTTAGTTGTTTTTTGTCTTCTAATTTGAGTTTGTTTATTTTCAAGTGTTTATGCTAAATTCCAATTTGTCTTTTCTGGAAATAATTCTTGTTCAGTTCTAAAGTTTCTGTCTTGGAATGCTGTTTTTAGTCCTTGTTTATGGTCTTAAGACTAATTTCCCTTTCCTTCAATGTTATTTACAGAAAATGGGAATGTAATCAGTTTGCTCATCAGTTATCAGTGACATTCTTCCTTTTTTGCTTACATATGGGCGACTTCCTGGTACTTTCTAACTATCATGAAAATCTAATCTTGTGTGTAGAATGAAGCCACTAGATCTCTTTTATAAGCTTTAGCTAATTCAGTTCTTACAGTTATTAAGTTATGGAGTAATACCCTGTATATATTTTAAATGCAAAAATAAGCCATAGTAAATAGAAATTGAGACTTTTGCTCATTGTTATACATTTACCAAAAAGGAAAATCAAGTGATCTCTAGTACAGTTTGGTTTCAGAACCCAAACTTGCATTCATTGAATTTGTCTCTAAACATCTTTTGGTCACAGAGACTTAAACACTGGTATCATTATGTTTCTTATGATAAACGTCCTTCCATGCTTTTTCCTAAGTATTTCAAACAGTAACGCAAAAATTACTAGTTGAGCACTTATGTGCCAAGCCCCCATGAGAAGATACAACAGATGACATCAGTAATTAATGAGTTTGTATTTTATTAGTAAAGCTGAAGGTAATCACTTATGAGAAGCTATGCTATGTTCTGTGAAATTACATCAGGACAATTTGACTATATTGGTTGCATTTCTTAAAGTTGTTCAAAAACTTCAGAGAAGATATTACAGAGAAACTGACGTTTTAACTGGATCTTAATGGATATGTTGGAATTATTCCAAAACCAGAGGACAAGTATTCTTGTCAACAGAAAATTGCCTGCTTGTGTCAGGTCTTCTCTTGCTAGTATGATGAATTATCACAAACTTAACGAGTTAAAATGTGCAAATGGTCCAGTTCTTTAATTATAATTTCTGCACAGTTTTCTTGTGACTGCATCACAATGTCATTCTGGTGTGTGCCTTTCTAAATGTTGAGGGTAAATTACATTTCATCTACTCATCCCTATTCAGGCTCATGAAGGCATTCTCTTTTCTTTGACCAATGGCTCCTTTCCCCTTCTATCACACAGCAAACTCCATTTTTCTATATCTTTCCTCCTTGGTCAAATCTTCCATTTATTATACTATTATTTTTTCTTTTGCTTTCATACAGATTTGATAATTTTGCACAAAGACAGTTTAGGATGGTCATATTCAGGTTTACTGACTAGCATCCTGAATTTTCCTTTGCTATAAAATTTGACTTATTTGTTGATAGCTTATAACATTATCAGACTAAGGATATTGAAATTCGTGTGATGAAAAATGTAGGCATAATTCTTCAATTGCTGAATGAGGACTGTCTATCTGGAATTATTTGAGAACTTGAAAGTGTTAGACATTTTATCTCACACAAAGCTCAGAATCATGATGACTTTGCACATGATTGTAAAGGTTATCTCTTGCTTTGAGTTAAATATGACGACTTTGAAAGGTTTTGTGAAGAGGGTTGATGTTAGCTAACATAAATGAAAATAATTATAATCAGTGAATGTTGAAAGCAAGTACAAAAATGAGAAGTCAATTGTGGTACACAACATAAAAGGCTTATATCAGTTGGAATGATCACACTAAATATAAAAGATGATGTGTTTCAAATTGGGTACTCAGAGTTGGGGAGGTAAAAGAATTCTGGAAATATTTAGGAAGAAATGTTCCAATTATCAGATGACCTGGAGATTTGCTTTTTTGAAGAGCACCCATCAAAAACCAAAGCTTTACTTACTGAATCTGGAGAATACTTTTGATACCTAGTAAATGAAAAAGGGAATGTAGTAAATTTGAAATGAAAGTTCACAATAGTTTTGCATAGGTGATTTGAAATGTACATTGGGTTTACAGAGAGAGGTTTGTGATAGTCAAATAGAAACATGTGTTTGGAATCCCATGTCTAGGTCACAGGTACTGATGTGAACTTTAAATTTGCCAATATGGGTATTACTAAAAGTTACCAAGGAAATATATCAAGAAACAAAGGGCAGTTGCCTTGGAACCCACATTATTTAAATATATCTTTAAAAGATGTGGTCAACTTATATCAAAGAAAACTGATAGGGCAGATAACATCAAGCAAAATTATGAAAAGCTATTTGCCTATATTGAGATTACTTATGGACTGGACAATGTGTTTTATATGATTTTGAAATATCAGAAGATGACAGGTTAAATGAAACTTAAGGAAAATTGAAATACAACAACTGTTACTGGAAAAAGACAACTATTATGACATGACCCTGAGGAAAGAAACACAGAATGGCAGACAAGGAGAGTGTGAATAGAGTGGAGAGATAATGTCGTTGTTTGGTTATTTAAATGTAACTACATGGAACACTCTGAAAGGCCCTAAGGAAATTATCAGTTTGTAAAATATCAACTATCTTTTACTCAATTAACTGTTTATTTTCTACCAAGTTCTGTGCTTTTTGTTTGCTTTTGTTCTCCTTTGATATTATTTCTAAGTGATCTGCTACATTTTTTTTTTCCGGGCTACTTTCTGTACTTAATCAAATATAACCTGTGGGTTTTATATGAAATTTATTTTAGTCCATTTATTATTAATACATGATCTCTGTCATAAAAGATACATTACCCATTTGACTATACAATCAACATCTCTGAGGTGTTACTCAGTATTCTGTTCCCTAGTATAATCAGTGCCCCTCAAGAGAAGCTGTCCTTTCATTTTCTGCTCCAGTCTTGGACAGCATACTGACTAAATGGCTAACAGTTCAGGAATAAGGTTCAATAGCACCTAGATTATAAAACATTCACTGCTACTTGTGAGCAGCTAACGTTGGGATAGAGGGTGCCATGATGCTCAGATTTATCAAGTCTAGTATTCTGAAGTGTAGACAGATCTGTCAAGTAGTAGAAAGATAAGGATGAAGAAGGGTTGCTTATTGGACTGAAGTGGCAGCTAGGTGGGAAGAAGATATTTGAATGTTCTGTAATTGCAAAGAAAAGTGACTATAGATAGTGAATCTGTACTGTTTACTTCAAGGAACTGGGAGAAAGTATTTTGAATGTTTTTACTTTTATTTATTTATTTTACAGAGAGAAAAAGGGAGAAAGAGAAGGAGAGAGAGAGAGAGAAAGAGAGAGAGAGAGGGAGGGAGGGAGAGAAAGAGAGAGAATGGGCACGTCAGGGCTCCACCCATTGCAAACGAACTCCAGATGCATACGCCCCTTTGCATATCTGGCTAATGTGGGTACTGGGAAATCAAACCTGGATCCTTTGGCTTTGCTGACAGATGCCTTAACTGGTAAGCCATCCCTCCAGCCCTGGAATGTTTTTATCATAAAAAAATCCATGAGTCTGAAAAGATAATGTTAAAATTATTTGCATCTATATCATAAGACATTGTATAATTTCCTAGAAATATACACTTTGTTATTTATTAGTTAAAATTAAATTGAAAAAAATGAGCAGAAGAGTTCATATATGTATGTATGTATGTATGTGTGTGTGTGTGTGTGTGTGTGTATATATATATATATATGAATATTTTTGAATATGTTTTATATGTATTAATAAGCATATTTGTTCTAAAACCATGAGACAAAAATACACTTTTCTACCAAGTATTTTGGTCATAGTGTAATAGAAGTAATGAATCCTATTACTTAATAAAATATAGTCACAGAGAATCACCATGACATGATAGATTTTTATTACTATGATCTAGTTAAGGTATTCAGAGTTTAAGGTATCCATCAACAATTTGGAAATGTGTGTCAGAATCTTGAAGAATGTGATGGTTAATCTCTAGTTGTCAATTTGACAAGATTTAGTCTCACCCTGAAAATGGGACTTTGGAAAAATATCATTAATAATTATCTAGACTAGGGCTGGAAAGGTAGCTTAGCAGTTAAGGTGCTTGCCTGCAAAGCAAAGGACCTAGGTTCAATTCCCAAGTACCCATGTAAACCAGATGCACAAGGTGGCACATGTGTCTGGAGTTTGTTTGCAGCAGCTGAATGCCCTGGCATGCCCATTCTCTCCCTCTATCTGCCTGACTCCCAAACAAATAAGGTAAATAATTTTTTTTAAAAAAGAATTATCCAGATTAGATTGACTGATGAGGGAGGGTTCACCCTAACTGTAAGTGGTAACATTTCACTTGCTACTGTATCAGACTGAATGAAAATATGAAAACCAGCTGGAAGTTTGTTTCTCTCCTCTTTCTTACTGTGAACTGAATGTGTGCATCTTTCTTTGGTTGCTGCCACCATGCTTTTATGACGACAATGAACGGTAACCTCTAGCTTTAAGGTAAAATAAAAACCTTTGTCAGTAAATTCTATCCTCGGGAATTTGTGTCTTTGTAGTGAGGAAGTACCAAGTACAGGTAACTTCAGTGGAATGAGTATAAACTAGGAGCTAGATCTGGATGGCCTAACACATGAGAAAAAGGAAGGAACAATTGAGAAACCAGAGCCATTCAGTTAGAAAGGGCCTAACAGAGCTGCCTAAGAAAATAACTCAATACAGTGATATAGCACAACCTATCTTAAATAAAATGTTAACATAAGACCCATAGGACTGTTGTATACAATAACAAAAATAGACATTCTGATGATTAGCCTAGTGAATATATCAAAGATAAGCATAATTATTACAGTCATATAAAATATGAAAGAATATTACTTAAAGCTCTTTTGAGCTATAAAACCAAACAATTTTAAATATCAGATCATACAATGTATATAAGCGTTTCTACATTGAGTTATTCCACACAAGATCAATTATAACTTTATTTATCCATAGTTATTCTAAAAGCTATATTGGCAATCTCTGTTTTTTTTTTTTTTTTTTTTTTGATTGTTTCAACCTAGGGTCTCATTCTAGCCCAGGCTGATATTAAAATATCCAAATGAAGTTTTCAATTCACTAGAATATAACTTTTTTATATTTTTAATGTTTCTGTCAGGCTAATGAATAACATTAATAAAATCACATTGAAACAAAAACTACCTGTGGAAAGGAGAATAAAGAAAATCAAAGAGGCCAGGCATGGTGGTACACACCTTTAATCCCAGTACTCAGGAGGCAGAGGTAGGAGGATCGCTGTGAGTTCGAGGACAGCCTGAGACTACAGAGTGAATTCCAGGTCATCCTGGTCTAGAGTGAGACCCCACCTCAAAAAAAAAAAAAAAAAAATCAAAGTAGAAGAAAATATATAAGTGAAACACTAAATACTATACATGAAAATAAGTTTTATAATTAAAGCAATGATTGGTTAGTAAGAATTTTCTATTAAAGATGTCATATTCTTTGTCTATAAAATTATGTTGGCTACATTATATCCCTTATAATAAAATATCAATGATTCTATCAAGAGAAAAAAGATACCTAATATAATATTAACAGTTTTTTGTCCCATCAAAATCTACTTTGGAATAAACATTCTCCTGATTAGTACAGTATACAAGAATTCGTGCCTGGTGTCATTGGCACAGTAAACTTATACAATGGAAAATATATAATTGATTCATTTTCTAATCATTGCAAATAGAAATAGGATTAACTATGTAAAATGGCAGAATATTTTCACATCCCTTCATACAGAAGGTAATAGACTGAATTGATTTATTAATATTGATTATTAAATGACATATAATTAGAATTAAAAATCTTGAAAGCTAGAAAATATAACAGGGATTTCTATTTGATTTAAGGTTAAACAGTTAAACACAGAGTTTGGTGGTTCATAGACTGAATTAAAAACCTCATTATTGTGACAGTACTATTAAGACTCCACTTTCTTTCCACTGGTTCAATGCAAAACAACTGGATAAATTTCAGTGGTGTTGCAGATACTTTCTCACTGCTATGACAAACACCCAAACAAGAACAGCTGATGGGAAGGAAGGGTTTATTTCAGGCTCACAGATGTGAGGAGAAGCTTCCTCATGGCAGAAGGATCTGGCTCATGACATTACACATCTGCAGCACAGAGGGAACAGCCAGTACTGAAGCTGAGTCTAAACACACAGTAGATTAGACTCAAGATACGCCTCCATTGACACACTTCCTCCAGCAGGGCTCTGCTTGCTACAGACTAAGTCAGAAGCTTAGTTAAAAGTACCAGAGGTGGGCTGGAGAGATGGTTTAGCAGTTAAGCGCTTGCCTGTGAAGCCTAAGGACCCTGGTTTGAGGCTCAATTCCCCAGGACCCACGTTAGCCAGATGCACAAGGGGGCACACACACCTGGAATTTGTTTGCAGTGGCTGGAAGCCCTGGCACACCCATTCTCTCTCTCTCTTTGCCTCTTTCTCTGTCTGGCACTCTCAAACACATAAATAAAAATAACCTCCCCCAAAATTAAAAATATCTGAAGATATGAGACCATTTATATACAAACCATCCCAAGGAGTGACCTTTGGCAAAAATTCTTAATAGGATATTTAAATGGACAGAAATGTTAGTATTAGTAAGGTACATAACACTGGATAGTAAAATCTTCAACATTTATAAACATTTGTATTTCTCTGATTATATAGTATCTTCATCTACATTATATGATGAACAGATAGATAAAAGCTGTACTTGCAAATATGTGATACAAAATTATATGTCATGTTTCTAAAAGTTAAAGACAGCAAATATGTAGTCATATAAACTAATTGAAAACATGAAAATTGCTATATTATTGTATCTTACTCAGGGCAGATTCACAGTTGGTTAGGCCTTTTGATGACTTTTTTTTTTTTTTCAGTATCTTGCACAGGACTTCTTAGCAAAATCAGCTATCCAACAGAGAGTAGGCTTCCAGCTCAGTTCCAACTTTATTTGTCAGTGTCCTGCAACCAAAACAAGTACTATTTACAGCAGTAAGTTCTTACCATCTATTTCTGAGAGGGAATCAGGTAGCTTTGTTAGGAAGTTAGGGTAATAGTGACCCTGAAATAAGCAAATGTCTGCCTTTTACTATCTGTACTTAATGCATCTCAAAATATGATCTGCCTTATCTCTTCCTTAGATATATTTTTCCACAAACAATCTGGCACCCTCCTGAGAGAGGTCTTCTTTCCTAAGTTTTAACCCTAACACTGTGGTTGCTTAAGTTCAGCCCCAGAACTTGGTGTCATGGCTAGCTGTTGGGCACAGTTATAGGCCCCAGGCCACTGGAAACTAAATAAGGCCTGAGCTGTCAGGCACGGCTAAAGGCCTCAGGCCACAGGAGGTTGCAGCAGGCCTAGACCCGGATAATCTCCCCTTGACACCGCAGTAGTGGGGCTGCTCCCTCTCTTCACCTTGGGCACCTGGACATCCTGGTAAGACTTAGGTTTCAGTTTCCCTGTGGCCATGTGACCTTTTACCACTCACCCAGAAGTTCCCTATATGTTAATGAGGTATCAACCAATAGCCTTCACACAGTCAATTCCCCTGTGACTCATACCCTGTACATTTCCCCACCACTACATGAACGCTTATAAGCCCGTTCCCCCAACAAATAAACAAGCTATCTTCTGACGCAGTCTCCCACGTGTTTCTTCCCATTGCACTCACGCCCGCTGAAGACCCTGCTCCACAGTTGCCTGGATGGCCCTGGGAAACCTATGTGCAGCAGTCCCAGGGCGACAAGGAACCACAGCTGGTACCTGAACAGGGACCCTCTGAGATGCACTGGGTTAGGTGCTCCCCCGAGGGACATTGGCCCCCTGTGGCCTTGGCTCCACTACTGAGAGCTGGCAGGTTTTTACCTTTCCTCTTTTATTTCAGTTTGCACCATCACAAGGGACCAAATATGGCAAATAAGCAACTGACATCTTTTGGCTGAGGTCACACTTTGGCATTGACTTATGGCCCCTAGCCCGCCATTCAGATCCTGACAGCCTACATGGGTGTTGGCAACAACCCCCTATCTATTTCTCTCCAACGCATACAAAAACTATTGGTGACACAATGACATCGTAAAAGCCTGTAGGGTGGTCCCTGGTGTCTTAAACTTGCAGAGCAGCTTGTGTTTGGACCTTTGAGGAATCGCTCTGGTGCTATCCAGCGCTCAGGAATGTTGCCCTCTGGTCCTGGTGTCTCCACTCTTTTCCAGTCATGAGTAATATCAGCTCCCATCAAAAGGAATCACAAATTTGAGGTTTATGAGCACTTCTCAAGGATAGAGGCATTAAGCTTTCCCAAAAGAAAGCCATCTCCTCTTGAGAGGAAGTCCTCCAGATCACTCCCTCCATGATTTCTGGGGATTCATATGACCCAGACATGTGGACCTACATAGCTAAACTAGCCAAGATATGGGAAGTTCAGTAAGGAAACCCCTCCTCTCTTTCCTCCTAATTATAGCAGCTATTAGATAATGCATTTGTTCTTCTAAGACTACCACCATGCCAAAATTGGATGATGACCCAATGAGGAGGGCCCCGAGGACCAGCCAGTGGCAGACTCAGTTCCCTTGAAAAGGATTGTCCCACCATTACATGGACACTTATAACCCTATTCCCCCACCCCCCCAAATCAACAAGCTGTCCTCTGACACAGTCTCCCAGCTGTTTTTCTTGTTGCACTCATATCCACTCAAGATCCTGCTCTGCAGTTGCCTGCATTCCTCTGAAAAAGTGATGCACAGTGGTCCCAGGGCGGCCAGGAACCATAGCTAGCCTCTACCTGAGACAGTCCTCTGCCCAGACCAATCAGCTGTCTCTTTGGCTCACATGAGCTAGAAGGTAGGGCCACTACCATAAGATTATAAATATCCTTACCAGAGGAGGGCAACTTCTCTTGGCAGCGCATTTCTCACTAGTGAACCTCCAGCTTCTGGTGTGTTTCACCCAGCTGCACAAAGACAAGTGGAGGACCCCCTGAACCCTATTTCCCACATGGGCTCTTTAGCCCCTTCTGCCCTCCATATGGCAGGAGCTTTTTGTACTTTCTTTTTTTTCTTCTCTAACTCTCTTTTACATTTTTTCCATTCCCAGACCACCAATGTATATTCACTTCCCTTTCTTTGGTACTGCACTTCCCTCAATAAATATAATAATTTAATAACTATCCTTTTTTATCTTATTTTATCTAACTCATTGGTTAAAAATAGACATGAAAGTAGGGTTTAAGGTTGAAGGACTTTTTTTATTTGAGAGAGTGAGAGAAGAGAGAATTGACTCACCAGGGACTAAGCCACTGCAATCGAATGCCAGATGCTTGTGCCACCTAGTGGGCATGTCCAACCTTGCACTTGCCTCACCTTGGTGAGTCTGACTAATGTGGGATCTGGAAAGTAGAACATGGGTCTTTAGGCTTCACAGGCAAGCGCCTTAAGTGCTAAGCCATCTCTCCAGTCCTAAGAACTTATAACACCCTGTTTTAGTTCTGTTGGGGGACTGAGAGCATTAGCAATAGTTTTTATTTGGGGGGAGTGGCTCAAAACCTTCCATAACTAAAATCTCACTGGGAGGTATCACACCCTAGGCACTGTCTGTGGCTTTCATTACCTCCACAAGATCACCACAGTAACCTGCCAAAAAAAAAGAAAAGTGTCTAAAATAGAAGAGGAACTGTTGGAAAGATGATGTACAATGTTCAGTGGAAGTAAACAAACACAGGGGACAAAAGAAAGCATCAAGAGGAGAATATGTTCAAATTACATATGTTTATGTATGGGAACAAAATTATTCTTACCTATAGGAAGTTTCTGCCCATAATAGAGTGCCCCCCCCCCCCCGCTCCCGCAAGGTAAGGTCTTGCTCTAACCCAGGGTGATCTGGAATTTACTATGTAGTCTTAGTGTGGCCTTGAACTCATGGTGATATTCTTACCTCTGCCTCCTGAATACTGGGATTAAAGGCATGCACCACCATGCCTGGAAGGATTTCTTTTTCATAATTATATATTTAACTAGATAAATACAGTAGTTGGTTCCTCTGTGGCTTTTTAATAGCATCTTCTGATTAGATATGAGACCATGGGAAAGAGCTAAAATCTTATATTCAAAACCTAGTTCAAAACTTAAGCTGGGAAGTTCATGGATCCTCGCATAACAAACATTACTACATATGTGCCATAAATGTATGTTGTGTGCATAAAATTGCCCTCTAATATTTATATTATAATTATACCAATAGGTTAGTGTTCCTCTCACCTTCGTTCAGAGAAGCTTCTTTTGCACATGACAGTGGCATATTGAGAGACTCAAAACTCATTATGTCACTAAGATGAGTAACAGTTGAGTGAACATTGATAAAATAATCATATTTGGGGCTGGAGAGATGGCTCAGCATTTGTGGTATTTGTCTGCAAAGCCTAGGCTGTACACTAGATTCCCCAGTACCCATGTAAAGTGAGATGCACAAGATGGTACTTCATCTGGGTTCATTTGCAGTGGCTAGAAACTTCGGTGTGCCCATTCTCTCTCTATGTACCTGCCTCTCTCTCTCATAAAATAAATAATTAAAAAAAACTAATAAAAATGATATCTTTATCATTCATTTCAAGGCTCATGGGGTATTGTGGAACATGAGGCAGAAAGATTTTAAAAGCCAGAGGAAAATATTTTGGTATATTAATGTCTGGCCTTGTGACTGTGGTTTTCATTACCTCCACAAGATCACCACAGTAACTTGACCAAAGGTGTGGGGGGAGAAAGTTTCCAAAATAGATGAGGAACTAGTTGGAAAGATGGTATTCAGTGGAAACAAGCAAACATAGGGTGACAAAAGAAAGCTTCAAGAGGAGATTATGTTCAAATTACCTATGTACATGTATGAAAATCATCAGTTAAGATAAGTTACTATGGATAACTTAGTGTTTGTTCTGAACTCTTTAGCAATATGTGTGGACACCAAAGACAGAAAAGGTCTTTAACATTGTTTAAAAGGAGACAAACTAAGCAAACAGAAAATAAAATAAAGTATAGGACTAATTTTGGTTGTCAACTTTACTGGTTTAAGAGATACACACATAGTTTACAAAACATTATTCCAAAATATGCACATTATTGAGTGTCAGGTTAAACCACATTTTTATTCACTAGGTTAAGTAATGAAGATTAGTCTCATGAAATGTGTTTCATCAATACAAGAGCTCTCTAGAACATGACTGTGAATAATGGGCACATTTGCTAGCTGAAAAATTAATTTTCTGTACTTCTCATCAGCCTCCATTGTCCTCAGGACTTTGACTTGAACTTAATTATGCCATTGGCTTCCTATCTTGCTGATGGTGAACTATTAAAATAGCCTCTTCTTTTCTCTTCCTTCTCTCTGCCCCTTCCTTTCTCTTCCTCATTGGGAAATCTATATTGAAGTTTTTTTTAATATCACAGATAAACATTGACATATTAAAAATAATAGTATTAGGAAACTATATTTTCCAAGTAATTAAGATATTTGGTCTGTAATTTGGTTTCTGTATTTTATAATTTCCAAGAAGTTAAAAAAAAGTTCTGATTCTACTTAATGGTAGATACTGCATTTGGAAATGTGAAAACAATTTTAAAATCCTATCCTTGAACAAATTGTAAAGTACCATGAATTGCATTTTATAGCTGTGGATGGCTGGAGGATGATTAGGACAGAGAACAGGCCAGGCAGAAGCCACCCTGGACAGGACGGTTTCATTCCTGGTGACAATGTGTGAGAGAATTAGATAGAGTTGGATGAGATTATTCCAGAAAGTGAAGAACATTAGTTCACGAAAGGCATTTAGGGCTTGTAAAGTCAGCTTTCCAGGGCCACGATCACCCTGAAAGACATGGTAGTTAGGGAAGGTGGTAGACTGATTAAATATGAAAAAATATTGCAAATGAGAATGATTAAGAGCCACACATTAAAAGGATGAGATGTCTAAATTAAATGCAAGGACCAGAGACCACAGCTGGTAATATATATGTTATATGTTTTCCTGGAGCTGTAGAGATTTCTCAGTACTCATGTAAAGCCAGATGCACAAAGCGGTGCATGCATCTGGAGTTCGTTTGCAGTAGCTAGAGGCCTTGGTGTGTTCATTTGCTCTCTATATCTCTCTTCCTCTTTCTATCTCTCTGTCACTCTTCAATCTCTCTATGCTTGCAAATAAGTAAAATGAAAAAGAATGTATGGATGTATGTATTTCTCGGTTAAATATATAGGTGAATTACAAATAATGTATGTTCTTAGTATAAATCTGATCATAATAGACCCCAAAACTGGCAACTGCTTAACTTCATACAAAACTGTAAAAACCCTTACAATGTACTATTTTCCTCTGTTGCTTTTGACCAATGAGGACTGACTTCTATAACTGTTTTGTACAGAAGAGCAAGCTCTTGGATGACTGCGGAGCTGTGTCATGTAGGTCTCAGTGAAAAATACTCCATAGGAAATGCGACAGAAGATAGCTGAGTTAAGACATGCTGTGTTGTTATAGTTCTACCATTAAAAGCATGCCAAAATAGTAACATCTTAAAAGGCATAAAGGAGTAAATAAGTGAACATTTTCATGTTTAAGGTAACTCTTAGATACTATTTAATAATGCTTGCTGTTGATATCTGTAGAGATTTACAAAAACACAGAATTTTTAATGTTTTCTTTTCAAATATGTTTTCTCTGTCCTTTAATGGTTTCTTGAGAGTCTACTTGCTTTCATTTGTCTATTGAAATGATTATTTTTATGTGTGGCAATTATTACAGACATATAAAGATACCATACACAAATCATTGATTGTTTTGAGTATTTCTTTACCAACTGGGAAAAAATAATACAACTGACGTTTTCAGAGCTAGTATCTATTAAAATATAATTAATTACCTGCGGAGTATGAATACTTCTCTAAAAATTCTCCAACGATAAGGAAATACATGACCCAGACAAACACGTACTATCCTGCAGGTCCTGACAAGTGTGAAAAATCTGTTATTAATTTTTACATTTATTTTAGAATAACTTTAGATTTAAAGGAAAATCACATATATTATAACTAGAGTTTCTGTAAAACTCCTACTAAATTTTCCCCTTTGATAACATCGTACAGTAGTTCCACACTATATTAGTAAGGACTCCCTAGAGGAACAGAACCAGTAGAATGATTTGAATTAAAAAAAAGGGAACATACTGGATTCACTTAAGGCAGTATAATGATAGCAGTCTGCAGGTTTAAGAGTTAAGGAACCTGATAGCTGCTCAATCCATGTGGCTGGATGCCTCAGCAGTTCTAATCCAGCACTGAAGGCCTGGAGGACTTCAGAAGAGCCTCCTTGCTGCAAGGCTGAGGACACCTGGTTCCAGTGCCCACAAAGGATACATAAAGAGTACAGGTGCAAGTGAAGGCTCTCAGCTTCAGCACTGGCAGCCAGGCAGGAAGAAAGGGATCTTTACTCCCAGACCTCCTTTACATAAAGCCCTCCTCCTAGAGGGCTGCCCACTCTGGGGAAAAAGTTCACTCTGGAGGAAGGACTTTCTCCTTCAGTCAGTCCTTCCTGTATGCAACCTCACAGGTCCGAAGAAGAATAATATCTGTGGATTTCTATACAGATCAAGTGGACAATAGAACTTAACCATCACACACATACACACATTGTTCAAAACTGGCATTGGTATATTGCCATCAACTAATGATAGACATTTTCTGTATTCTTCCACTGATAAATTTAAAATGCTTGTGACATTATCCAGAGTATCACAAATCATTATTATCAGTAATCATGTATCCAAATATCTCTTGTATATTGATGAGACAAATGTAACTTGGTACAGCCACTATAGCAAACACTACAGATATCCTTCAAACAACAAACAAATAAACCACAACAAAAATAACAGAGCTACTATGAGACAGATCTTCATTCATTTTTTATGATCTTTAAAGATTTTTTAATATTTTAATTTAATTAATTTATTTATTTGGCAGAGAAAGGGTGGGGATGAGGGAGGGAGGGAGAGATAGAGAGAGAGAAAGTTAGAGAGAAAATGGGCAGCCAAGGCCTCCAACCATTGCAAATGAACTCCAGATGTGTGTGCCCCCTTATGCATCTGGCTTATGTGGGTCCTGGGGAATTGAACCTAGGTCGTTTGGCTTTGCAGGCAAGCACCTTAACCACTAAGCCATTCCTTCAGCCCTGATTTTTAAAGTTTTAAGAAGACTTAAAGATGATCTTGAGGCAGGAATCCCAAATTATCTCCTAATTTAAATTTAAGTTAGATGATTCCTTTTATGATATCATATTGAACGATCTCTGACACATGACTTCTCTACCTAATGTAGTATCTGGGACCCTCGGACATTATTTACTCTTGGAATACTAAGCTCTGACCCTGATACATCCTTGGAGAAATTGTGGCCAAGGAAGGATAAAATTCCTTGCTCTCTGGTTACAATTCTTCTGTAAGAAGTTGGTCTGTTTTCCATTCACTTATTTAATCTATTTATTTGTATCATTGTGAATTAATATTGTCACAGGAAACTTTTCTCATGAGGAAATGTACACGCATGACTTTTCCCCAGATAAGGCACAAATGACAAAGAGCAAATACACCAAAACCCGTTTTTGTGAACCAATGACTTTATTGGAGTTACGTGCGGAGCAGGGTGGCTTCTTCCAGCTACACAGTGGATGACTCAAAGGCAGCCGCACCACCAAGCAGACATCCCATCCTAGACCCCATAGATACCTTGACTCAAAGGCAGCTGCATCACTAAACATAGGCGATGACTCATGGAAGCGGGTCTCGGTAGCACACTGCGCCACCTGCAGGCGGCCCAATAGAAGATTCTCTAGCACGCTACATCACTGGCAGGCGGCTAAACTCCCAGGAGAGGCTCCTCACCAAGCTATTGCTCCTGCTTTATGCAGACTTTGTGTAGGGGTCTTGTAATCCTTTCCCAGACGTGTCTTCCTGCGTTTCTGGATTTTGCTTCCTGCCTCTTCCTAGGAGAGGATGTTTCAGTTCATATCCAACATAATCTTGGAGAGTGGTTGTGTGTCCTTTAAGTTTTAGTTCACTTGACATCCTGAATCAGAGCCTCTTTCCTCTCTTCACCAGAGAATATTTCAATTCAGAGAAATCAGCTATGCAACAACCACATTTTTGATGTATTTTAATCCTATCCCTTTTATTTTGTGGATCAAATTCTTCACATTTTGACTTTGGGAGCCTTTTCAATTTGCCTGCCATGTCTATTTAATTACAATTCTCTTTTTTGAATTCCCCCTCCCAAACAGTCTATCTTCTTTTTTCCTGTAGAAAAAAAATATACAGGATAAAACTTCTCTTTTAACTATGTTAAAGTGTTAAGTACATTCACAATTTAGGACAACTTTAATACCACTTCTAAAATTTTCACAAATCTAGACATCATTGCTTTGAAAATATTTGAGAACATAACATAGTATTAATAATTGCAGTCAACATGAAACATAATAAACCTCATAACTAAATCCTCCTTTGAAAAAAAAATGTTATCTTAAAAAAATCAACTTATTTTGAGCCTGGTATGGTGGCACATGCCCTTAATTCTAGCACTTTGGAGGATGACATAGAAGCATCGCTCTGAGTTCAAGGCCAGCCTAGAGCTACAGAGTGAGACCCTACCTTAAGAACAACCATAAATACAAACAAAGAAACAAACAAAATCCATTTTTGTTACCAACTTCCATAAGTATAAACAATATTCCACCTCCCCACTTTCACTCCCAAGTTCCCCTTCCTTGAATCCCTTATTCTTTCTAAATAGTCTCTCTTCTATTTTAATGTTATTACCTCCCCTCTTATTATACATGCCTCACATCTCCCAATGCCACCAACTTTCTGGTAATAAATGTATAATACTGCTTGCATGCTCAGCTGTGACAGATTTCACATGTGAAATCTGGCTGTATTTTTCTTTTTGTATTTCACATATTGCACATAAATAAAATATTCTCAGGCTGGAGAGACTGCTCAGTGGATAAAGCAGTTGCCTGAAAACCAAAAGACCCAGGTTTAATTCCCCAGAACCTATGTAAGCCAGATGTACATGGTGGCACATGATTCTGGAGTTCCTTTCCAACAGCTGGAGGGCCTGGTGCACTCATATTCTCCCTCCCTCTCTCTCTCTGACATTTTTCTCTATCTCTCTCTCAAATAAATAAATTAAACAAAAAAGCAATTGAATATATATATATATGTATATATATATATATATACATATATATATATATATATATATATATATATATATATATATATATATATATTCTCCACTGACATATACCTTACATTAAATAGGATTCCCTTTCTCAAACACTGAAAACTATCGCATTGTGCATCTCTGTCTTTTTCTCCCAATCTTATTCCACCCCCCCCCCAACTTCTTCCACCTCTAATTCCCTTGGCAGAGTCTCAAACTCTTATCTATTTTGGCCTCAAACTCATAATCTTCTTGCCTCAGCCAGGATTACAGACATGCACCACAATGCCTAGCTTCACTTTCTGCATCTAAATAAGTCATAGAAAAAATAATTCCCTACCCTGGCTATTGTGTGAAAATACTTTAAAGAAAAAAGGGATACAGGTAGCTTCTTAAAATGCTTGGTATCTTTCAGATGTATACCTTAAAATGAGCTTACTGGAACATATAGTAATTCTGGTTAAGTTTCTTTTTGAAACATCCAAACGTTTTCTTATTGGGCTGTTCAACTGGCATTCCATAGATCAAAGCACAATGGTTCCCCTTTCTACTTATTTGCCTGTATTTGTTTTCGTTTTTTTTTTTTTCTTTCTATAAGTGCTGTGGATGATATCTCATGTGCTTTTGATTTGCATTTTCTAAATGATTAGCAATCCTGAGCTTTCTTTTACATATGAATTGCTTTGTATGTCTTTATTGATGTATAAGTTCTGAGACTAGTATCCATTTTTAAAAATTGTGTTATTTTCTTTCTAAATGCTGAGTTTTCATTAATCCTTTCTCAGATATATATTTTATGGATACAGCTTCCTATTTTGTAAGATTTCTTTTCCTGTCAGTGTTTTGTTTCTGCCTGTGCAAGAGCTTTTTTAGGTTGACATAATTGCATTTGCCAATTTTTTAATTAGTTGCCTAGGATTTTGGGTTTATATGCAAAAAGACAGTCCCCAGATCAATGTCATAGAGTTACGACCTTCTGTTCATTGTTGCCAGATGTGTGAATTTGCATAGCATGCAGTATCATGCTTGTTTCAAATTCTAAGCAATATCTGAATAGCTGGGTGTGGTAGTGCATCGCTTTACTTCCAGTACTCTGGAGGCAGAATTAGGAAGATCGCCATGAGTTCGAGGTCACTCTGAGACTAAATAGTTAATTCTAGGTCAGCTTGGGCCAGAGTGAGACTCTACCTGAAAAACAACAACAAAATAAATAAATATAAAAAAGAAATATCTGAATAGCTTGCCATAATTTGGTAAAGGACCCAGGGCAATCTAAACTACCTCTGAAGTCTTGTTTACAAATTTTACTCTCACCACACTTTTCATGTTCTTTGACATAACTATGTCATTCACTGTCTTGAAACTTCACACCTCCTGTAACTCCGCCCCAGCTTTTGGTAACAGGCTTGTTCATTTTCAGTTTTTACTATTATACTAAACACACCTAGCATATAATATAGTGTTGCAGTCAGGTTCACATTGCCAAACCAAGAGCAGCTTGTAGTAAAGAGAGGTTTATTTTGGCTCAACGACTCAAGGGGAAGCTCCACAATGGCAGGGAAAACAATGGCATGAGCAGAGGGTGGACATCAACTCCTGGCCAACATCAGGTAGACAACAGCAACAGGAGAGTGTGCCCAACACTGGCATGGGGAAAACTGGCTATAACACCTATAAACCTGCCCCCAATACTACACTCCCTCCAGGAGACATTAATTCCCAGATCTTCATCAGCTGGGTACCTAGCATTCAGAACACCTAAGTTTATGGGGGGCACCTAAATCAAACCACCACATTCTGCCCCTGGCCCCCATAAACTGATAACCATACATGATGTAAAATGCAATGCATTCATCTAACTTTAAAAGTCCCCATAGTTTTTATCAATTCCAATGATGTCCATATATCCCATAGTCCAAGATCTTCTAACTGACCCATAATACCAAAAAATATCCCCCCAAAACTCATAATGGCACAGAATAAACATTCACACTGCAGAAGATGGCATTGGGCATAGCAAAGAAACATTCAGCCAGTACAGGATTTAAAACAATCAGGACAAACATCAAACTCTATAGCCTAAAGTCCAACAACTCTAGCCAGTGACAAATCTCCGAGTCCGATAATTCTAAACCAGCAACAAGTCTCTGGCATTCCGTTCCACCCCTGCAGCTAGGCTACTCACAGTCCTTGTAAACTTCATCGGGTGGCAGCTTTCCTTAGCAGCCATCTCCACTGGGTCTCCACTTCCACCCATGATTCATCCTCATGGTTCCATGGGGTCTCCATGCAGGCATGCAGCAATCCTGCTTCACACTGCCCATGGTTGTTTCCAAAACACAAGACAGTGTTGCCAACTCAATGACCCCCTCTTTCTCCTGCATTATTGATACTCCACAATTCCAGGTCAGGTGCCAATTTGTTAATCCAGGGGCAAACAAAGCAGACTCTGAAGAATAGGACACTCATTGAGCACTCAGGCCCCTTCAAAACAGTCTACCTTCTACCTGTAGGCCCAACACAGGGCAACTAGCCCAGTCTCAAAGGTTGTAATCTCTCAAACAATTTGCAGGTGAACAGGCAGCAGTTTAGGCCCAAAGATTTCATTTTTTCTGTGCCACACCCTCTCTCTGCTCATACCAGTTCATTTCTACACAAAGTAACCCTGCACATCTTCTTAGGACAGGGGCATAAGGGCAAGCTTCCAACACAAACTG
Source organism: Jaculus jaculus (assembly GCF_020740685.1). NCBI lineage: Eukaryota > Metazoa > Chordata > Mammalia > Rodentia > Dipodidae > Jaculus > Jaculus jaculus. Next base: position 34,755,538 of record NC_059112.1, read on the forward strand.
CCCAGTCCAAGAAAAGCTGTTTCTCATCCTCATAAGCCAAACCTCACAGTCCATACTTCTTCCTGCATTCAGGTCTTTCAACTCTGGCCAGAATAGTCCATCAAGCTGTACTTACAGCACTACAAGGCATCTCTTAGGCCAAAGTTTCAAATCCTTCCACATTCTTCTTAAAAATCAGCTCCAAGAGGCAAAAGCCATTCAGTCAGGTGTCTAGCAATCCCACTCCTCGATACCAGTTTACTGTTGCAGTCAGGTTCTTATTGCTGATAGAAATCACCCAACCAAAAGCAGCTTTTGGGAAAAAGAGGTTTATTTTGGCTTACAGGCTCGAGGGGAAGCTCCACGATGGCAGGGGAAAATGATGACATGAGCAGAGGGTAGGCATCACCTCCTGGCCAACATCAGGTGGACAACAGCAACAGGAGAGTGTGCCAAACACTGGAATGAAGAAACTAGCTATAACACCAATAAGCCGGCCCCCAACAATACACTGCCTCCAGGAAGCGTTAATTCCCAAGTCTCCATCAGCTGGGAACCTAGCATGCAGCACACCTAAGTTAATGGGGGACACCTGAATTAAACCACCACACATAGTATAGATAAGAATGCCAGACTGATTCCTTTAATCCCTTAGGGGTTGGTTCCCATCGTTTTCTCTGTCTTCTCCATTTACATCTTTGTTGGTAAAATCCTCTTCAGGGCATTTTTTGCTTAGACCTCACTTCTTCAGAAAATCTGTCTTAGATCACCTTTGGTCACAGGAAATGATCCATTCTATGCAGCTTGACTTCACTTTGTTTTCGTTCATGGTGGTGACAACAGCTAGCAGCTATTGGTCTTTCCTTCCCAGTCAGATGGGATGTAACTCGAGAACTGTGTTTTTCTTTTTGTCTTGCACTCTATTTCCTGCTCTATAGTTTCTCTGCACTTGGAACTTGATGGATATTTGTTGAAAGAGTGAAAGAATGTATTTGGAGAGGAGAGGTTAGACATGGAACATGTGCACACGACACAGCGGGACTGAGGGTATGGTCACCTTTCTCATAGCCGGAGCTGTAGTCAAAGGTACATTGGGACACTTCAAGGTACATGGTGTCAATTGTCTGTGAACATGTAATTGACACTTTGTGGCAGAGAATACTATTGAATTGGCAATTTTGAGGTACCAGAATGCAAAGTTTCAATACTGAGAGACCAGAAAGAAATAACACGTAACTAATTAAACAATGACACTGCCATTGTAGGACAAACCATTGTGAACAAAGGAGGATCCCGGGCTCGGCTCAGATAAGGAACTAACTGATTAAAGTGCTGACCTTTGCTTCTGTAACTCATGCTCGCTTGCTCAACAGGACATTCCAGAAATACTTAGCTCTGGGGGCCTCCGGCCCCTTGCAAAAGATAGGATCTGCAAGCAGTCTGCTGACCAGAGATGAGCAACTAGAAATGTTCCCGCGCGCGCCTTCTTGGAACCAATCATTTTAAAAGATGCTATGTGATGTAACCCCTTTTCCCCCTTCCCACTCTTTTCCTTTATAAACCCCTACTTTTAGAAGGTCGGGGCTCTCTCCCACTCCCGCTGCGTCGGTCTGTGTGGATTGAGTCCCTGCTTAAGCTTGACATTAAAAGAAACCTGTTGCTTTTACATTCGAGTGTCTCGGCTTCTGTGGCAGTCCTCTAGGTGACTCCTGGGTGACAGGGGGTCTTGGCTCCTGGTCAGGGGTCGTGGCACAACAAATACATTCCATAGAAGACTGGGACACATAAGGGAAAATTTTTTTTTTTAAATTATTTATTTATTTGAGAGCAACAGACACAGAGAGAAAGACAGATAGAGGGAGAGAGAGAATGGACGTGCCAGGGCTTCCAGCCTCTGTAAACGAACTCCAGACGCGTGCGCCCCCTTGTGCATCTGGCTAACGTGGAACCTGGGGAACCGAGCCTCGAACCGGGGTCCTTCTGCTTCACAGGCAAGCACTTAACCGCTAAGCCATCTCTCCAGCCCAGGGAAAATTTTTTAACATAATATTTTATTTATTTATTTTCAAAGAGAGAGGAGGGACAGAGAATGGGCATGCCAGAGCCTCTAGCCATTGCAAGAAAACTCCAAATGTGTGCACCTCCTTGTGTATCTGACTTTACTTGTGTATTAGGGATTCGAGTTTAGGCTCTTTGACTTTGCAGGCAAGGAACTTAACCACAGAGCAATCTCTCCATACCAGGGACAAGTTTTGAGAAAAAGAAAAATCTGAGTTTATTATGTGGCAGAATATAATGGTTCCTGATTGTTTTTAATATGAAAGAATGCAAAATTTTTGTCTTTAGCTTTTCTGCTGTTATTTTGTCTGTAAGTTAATCTTCTAAAGAAGGAAAGATCTACATTTGCTGGCTGTTCTGTTTTCCTTAAGGGGATTATACTCTTCCATGCTTTGTCTCACCTAACTTCACTATTCTAAGATATTGGTCCAGGAGAGCAATATTCACAAGTAACTACTATTTTTTTTTTTCAGGAGCTGCATGGCAGGCCCAAACATTTTTAAATGATGGTGTCAATGGGCACTATACATCTATAAAGTCTAACCTTTTACCTCAAGTTCATTATTTTCATCCATAAATCATAAACCAGTGCCACTTAATCATCACACAAACACACGTCTGGCTGTTCTTCACAGACTCTTGTTTCAACCTTTTCTTTTAATTTTTTTTCAAATATACTCAAAGTGAAATCACATTTTATTTTGGGGGGCCAAAATAAAAAAATACATGAATAATCAATTATATTGTTTACTTCCAATGATAACAATTTAACAATTAAAAATGTATTTCTCTTTTAAAAATTTTGTCTGAATAACAATTTAAGTGTAAATACTATATCATGACAACCAGAATAGATTGGTCCACTGCTTTGGAAAGCTGAGAAATGATTTGCTATTTGATTATTGTACAAAAGAATGTTTTCAAAGTCAAAATCTTCTTACTTAAATCTTTTAAATCATTTTTAAACTATTTTATGAAGACTAATGTCTTTAAATCATATTCAAGATGAGGAAATTTAGGGAAGTATATTTAGTGATTTGTATCATTATTAAAACTTAATTTTCGGGCTGGAGAGATGGCTTAGTGGTTAAGCGCTTGCCTGTGAAGCCTAAGGACCCCGGTTCGAGGCTCGATTCCCCAGGTCCCACGTTAGCCAGATGCACAAGGGGGTGCATGCGTCTGGAGTTCGTTTGCAGAGGCTGGAAGCCCTGGCGCACCCATTCTCTCTCTCCCCCTCCATCTGCCTTTCTCTCTGTGTCTCTCGCTCTCAAATAAAAAAAACAAAAAACAAAAACCTTAATTTTCACTGAATTTTGCTTAGTATCCTAGTAATAGTTCATTGTAATTATTCTGTTTTTTTTTTATGTGAAACCAAAGGATGCCACATTTGTAATTTCAACCACTTAGAATGAATAGAGCAGCCAACTTTGCATGACGTGTCCAATGTGCTTGAAACATCACCAAATGCCACTACCTCTGACTGCTTAGAACTTGGGATAGAAATCACACATCATGATATCACTACTAAGCTCCCTAGCACTGGAAAAATGAGGTATGACCTTGGATTTCAACATTTCAGTATATTGGATCTGTCACTTTACTCCCTATGTGAAACAAGAGGTATGGCTCAAGTCACTGTTTCTTTATTCATTTTTTTTCATAATACATTTTCAGTGTGCATTGAAAGGGCACTGATATATTCAGCTGGAGGAACCCTACGTTCTACACAGTACTGAAGAGTACATTTTTTCTGTAATTTTTATAAGAAATTTCTTTGTTAATGGGCAATGAATAAAGGAATCACAGAGTGGAGAGATGGCTCAGTGGATAGAAGCAACTTTATAAAGCCTGATGACCAGGTTTTGATTCCTCAGTATGTTATATGAACTAATTCTATCTTGTTGAGTTTTGAAGAATTCAAGATATTGAAGGCAGGTAGTTTAATAGTTTTGGAACAGAAGGAAAATGAATATTAATGATACAGTTGTGCAATGCTGATTCCCAACATTCTGGGACAGCCAGTTCTTTATTAGGTTACTTAGTTGCCAGGTTCACAATACCTTTTATAACAACATACAGAGGCAAGCCATGGTCCTGGGTGTGAATCCAGAGTGACTTTCATCAAATCCTGCTTCATCAGTAGGAATGATGATCATAAAATACTGTCATTAATAGAAATGGTACACCTTGCCCTAACATGTAGGATCACTCTTGCAAAATAAGGGATTTACAAAATGTTATTTAATTTTCCCAATGAAATGAGAAAGAGTCTTAATTTATATATTTTTTTATCCATGAGATTTCTAAATTTTATATATGATAAGTTATTTATCACAACATTTATTAAAAACATGATGCTGGTCTCGGGGGTAGGTTTCAGGTCTATCTGCTAAGATAACTCACTTTTACACGTTATGCATGACATGGACTATTAATATCAAAACTGTCTATATTATTGTTCTCAACACTGATGAGGTTTTTTACTCAGAAATGTAAGTTGCATAAGATCTACTAAGTGTAGAGACCCAAAATGACTAATAACTTAAAAGCTAGAGAGCAAACACAAAACCCACAAGTGCACTTTACACAAAAATTGTTTGTCTAGTTTTCTACAATTATCAAAACACATGTGCTTATAAATCTATTCCAAAAAGCAGGACAGAATTTGATTTTTAAATTTTTTTCTAGTTGGAACCCCAAACTAAAGCATACAAAAAACAATAAGAAAAAAAATCAATCGTTGGGCTGGAGGGATGGCTTAGTGGTTAAGGTGTTTGCTTACAAAGCCAAAGAACCCAGGTTCGATTCCCCAGATCCCATATACACAAGGGTGCACACATGTCTGGAGTTTTCAGTAGCAGGAGGCCCTGGCGCACCCATTCTCCCCCCCCCCCCTCCTTCTCTCTCTCTCTCCCTCTTTATCTGTCAAGTAAATGAATAAAAATAAAATATTTTTTTAAAAAAACAATTGTTGAAAATTTTAAGTTAGCAAATTTCTACAAAAATTGTACACATTTTCTACCTATGAGTAACACATGATTCTGACAGGTGTCTTTTTTTTTAAAGGACAAAAATTTATAAACAAGATTGCAAAATTTATAACAAGATTGCATATGTACCCTGAAATCGGGTAGTTCATACATAAAATTTCTCCGATGTACCTCACTTGTGTGAAATAAATGTAAACCTTCACTGCACATACCAAACTCCCAAGAAGGAATGCCTACCACAGTAAACTTGGGTATATCTATTTGAATGACCTAAAACAGAATTTGTAGAAAATCTTCAATGTGTTATGTGGCATGTTTAACTTCATATGAGCCAAAAAAAATAGCTCTTTTACAATTTATTTAGAAATAGGTATTTAAAGAGACTGAAACTATATTTTAAATAAAAATAGCATATTTTTACCAGTGAAAAGCTGTAGTCATTAAAGGTCTGTTTTTTATAGGTTGTAGTTTTGGGAGGTTGTATAGCAAATCATTTATCCTCTTTGTTTAATTTTGGCCAGAAGCCAGTTAAAGCTGAAACACTAGCTTGTGGAAACTGGTTAAGTAAACAGAGATAATGTGCCAGGTGGAGCACATGAAGATTAAACATACTGAAATGACAGGGTGAGTGAGGCATGATGCTCTTCTTTTGAGAGAGGCCTAAGTTCCTACAGCAGGCAGAAGAGCGAAGCAGGAAACAACACATCAGTTAAAATAGCTTTGTCATACATATATGTGGGCAGTTTATTTCTTCAATGTCCATCTGTATTTCAGAAATATTCTCATGAACAGCTATGTGTGTTTTTTGAAATCATATGTCTTGTTCATATGCATATCTATCCAAATGAGATGTGGTTCCATTTTCCTTTCAGTGCAATTTTTTGATCACCAAAGGATAGAATTTTTTTTTTAATTTTTATTTATTTATTTGAGAGCGACAGACACAGAGAGAAAGGCAGATAGAGGAAGAGAGAGAATGGGCGCGCCAGGGCTTCCAGCCTCTGCAAACGAACTCCAGACGCGTGCGTCCCATTGTGCATCTGGCTAACGTGGGACCTGGGGAACCGAGCCTCGAACCGGGGTCCTTAGGCTTCACAGGCAAGCGCTTAACCGCTAAGCCATCTCTCCAGCCCAGAATTTTTTTTTTTTTTTTTTAGGCTTACCGGGTCTTCTAAAATAAAAGGAAACCAGAAAATTCTGAATAAATTGAATTTTTGGATTAATTCATAAAGCACTGTCATTGTTTTCTATTTATTTAATTTGGTTTTATGAGATAGGTTTTCTAGCCCAGTCTGATCTATACTGACTATGCAGTCTTAGACTGGACTCAAACTCACAGCAATCTGAAACAGGGTGCTAGAGGTTCAGGAAAGTTCTTGAACCCCAAACCCTAAATTCATGTCTAATTTTAATTAAAGAAATGAATAAAATGAGATTGAGAAAGCTACTTATTAAATTATTATGCTTATTTAGGGAAGAAGAGAACCAAAGAACTCAGGAGCAGATATAGTAAAGATGACTTGCTGGAGACGAAGGTGAAGACACCTCAGCCGTGGAGTCTCTTCATGAGGAGATCCTGAAGCTTTTCCACCAGGCGGCTTGGCAAGAGAGGTCCTCTTCTCTGGTGATTTATAAACTACCAGTGGAAGATGGGCAACCTTTAGTTCAAGCTTTCTTCAAATTAGAGAAAGCTAAACAGAACTTTGAGCTGGAGGAGTACAGCCTCTTGAAGTCCCCTTTGGAACAGGTCTTACTGGAGCTCTAGAAGGAGCAAGAGCTGGATGACTAGATGAGGAAATTGTTCCTTCAGTGAAGTGGAAAGTCCTCCCTCAAGTAGAGCCTTAGCCAATCATACTATGTCCTGTTGGCAGCCTAGGTTAATTTTTGAAGATGTTTGTTTTTATAAACTCAGTGACATATTCTAGTGATGATGATGTTATGAACACTGCAATGGTTCTTCATTTTTTTTTTTTTTTAGAAAAGGTTCTTTTTAAAATTTTTATTGACAACTTCCAGAATTGTAAACAATATCTCAATATCCCATGGTAATTCCCTCCCTTCCCCTCCCTACCCACTTTCCCTTGTGAAACTCCACTCTTCATCATATCCCCGCCTCCTCTCAATCAGTCTCTTTTATTTTGATTTCATGATCTTTTCCTCCTATTATGATGGTTTTGTGTAGGTAGTGTTAGGCACTGTGAGGTCATGGATACCAGGCCATTTTATGTGTCTGGAGGAGCACGTTGTAAGGAGTCCTACCCTTCCTTTGGCTCTTACATTCTTTCTATCACCTCTTCTGCAATGGACCCTGAGCCTTGGAAGGTGTAATAGAGGTATTGCAGTGCTGAGCACTCCTCTGTCACATCTTTTCAGCACCAGGTAGCATTCTGAGGCATACCAAAGTCACTGCCATCTGAAAAGAGAAGGTTCTCTACCACAAGTGAGAATAGCAATAATATATGGGTATGAACATTAAGAAGAGTGCTTACTGGGCAGTTTGTTGAGAAGAGTACATACATCTAGCCAGATACCAGCAGACGTTACATCCCTAGGCCTCATGACCACCCTTGTTGTAGGTTTCCAATATCAGAGATGTATTCCCACCCATGGAACAGGCCTCTAGTCAAATTAGAGAGCTGTTGGTTTCCCCCATAATAGACATGCCACTATTCAACCCATTGGTTCATTTGACCAGGCTGGCCAAATATAAGGCTTATAATGTCCACTACTGAGTATCTTCACTGATGATTTATCTCTCTCCCATTGAACTGCATCCCATGTGGCCTTTTCCAGCTTTTTGTCAGCTGGTCTACATGGAGGAGATTTTCAGCTCAGCTCCAGCAGGATTTCTCAGTGACCTTTCAGCCCAAGTATGCAGAGTCTTCAGCAATAGGGTCTTACCATCTATTCCTGGTGGGAAACAAACGGCCCTCAGCAATGGCTTGTAATGTCTTGAGGGCATCAGAGACTTCCCTGGCCAACTACTCACTGGAAGGTATCCTATCTCTGGCACTAAAAATTTTTCTAGTAACAATCTATGGCTCCTGAGTGTTCCATTGTCCAAAATAAAGGTTTCCATATGACTTATTTATATCCTCTTAGATTTTGATTAGCTCTCCCTCCACCTTTCCTTTATTCAGTATTTTCCCCTGACCTCACTTAGGCCTTTTCACTCCCATTAATCTGTTCTGCTACTTAAATATATACAATACCATCCTATTAAGCACCGCCCCCTTTCTATTACCTTTATATCTTCTTTCTATCTTACTGGCCTCTGCTACTGTTTTCTTTCTACTCACAGAGAAGTCCAATCATTTGTAGCTAGGATCCACACATGAGAGAGAACATGTGATGTGCGGCTCTTTATATGGAGGAGAGGTGAGGGGAGTGCTGGCCAGTGGTAAGCCTGTGAAGACAGGGTGCTTAGCATTCCAGAATATCCATCCCTAGGCTTCCCTGCTTCCAATCATCTGTATAATGATAAATAAATACATTCATTTCAGAAGAAAAACTTGTGAGCCCACGTGGTTGGCCTGAAAAAGACTTGTAGAGGACAGTAAAGAAAGTTCAAAAAGCTCTTTGCATGGAAAGCAGGAGGGACTGAAAAGCCAATGTGGAAAGTCGGGGCTACGGGGTGCTCCCCTAGGCTAGGCCTAACTGGGCAAAGCCAAGGAGAAATTTACTAGAAACTGGAGCTTCATGGCTAGTCAGGCTGCTTAGAGAGCTTGCCCTCCCCTTGCAAATGTACTTAGGTCCTTATGGTGGTGTTTGCTAACTTTCAGCTCAGGTGATTCAGAATAACAGGTGTGGACTAGGACAGGCTCAGGAAGACTAGCAATGAAACCAAGTCCTAGGGTCTAAGTTTGACCAATCACATTGTCAGAATTCTAGAAAAATAAGCCTTCCTCCCAGGGCAGGGTTCAGGTACTTACTAGGATGGTATTGTATATATGTAAGTAGAAGAACAGATAAATGGGGGTGAAAAGGTCTAAGTGAGGTCAGGGGAAGAGATTGAGTAAGAAAGGTGGAGGGAGAGATAATCAAAATATAAAAGGATATAAATAAGTCATATGGAAACCTACTTTTTTTGGACAAAGGAACACACAGGAGCCATAGATTGTCATTAGAAAATTTTCAGTGCCAGGGATGGGATACCTTCCAGTGAGTTGTTAGCCAGGGAGTTTCCGGATGCTTCCAAAACATTATAGGGCATTGCCAAGGCCCTTGGTTTCCCACCAGGAATAGATGGTAAGACCCTATTGGTGAAGACTTCACATACTTGGGCTGCAAGGTCACTGAAAAATCCCACTGGAACTGAGCTGAAAGTCTCCCCCATGTAGACCAGCTGACAGAAAGCTGGAAGAAGAAGCCATTCTACATGTAGTTCAATGGGAGAAAGATATACCACCAGTGAAGATACTCAACAGTGGACACTGCAAGCCTTATAATTGGCCAGCCATCCCAAATGAGCCAATGGGTGCAATAGTAGCACGTCTGTCATGGTGGAAACCAACTGCCTTCTAATTGGACTGCAGGTCCGCTCCATGGGAGGAAATACATCCCTGATACTGAAAATTTAAACAGGGATAGTCATGAGCCCTAGAGGCGTAACATCTGCTGGTGTCTGGAAATATATATATACAATGCTTATCAAACTGCCCAGTAAGCACTTCTCTCAATATTTATACCCTTATATTAACACTACTCTCACTTTGGGTAGAGAATCTTCTCTTTTCAGATGTCAGTGACTTTGAGATGACTCAGAAGGTATCATAATGCCAGAAAGAAGTGACTGGAGTACTGAGTAACATCATGATCACACCTTTGAAGGCTCAGGGTCTAATGTGAAGGAAAGAATGTAAGAGCCAAAGGAAGGGTAGGACTCTGTACAACGAGCTCCCTCCAGACATAAAATGGCCTGGATATCCATGATGTCATAGTGCCTGACACTACCTACACAAGACCGTATTAAGAGAAGGAAAAGACCATGACATCAAAATAAAAGAGAGACTGATTGAGATGGGGAGGGGATATGATGGAGAATGGAATTTCAAAGGGGAAAGTGGGGAGGGGGAGGGCATTACCATGGGATACTTTTTATAATCATGGAAAATGTTAATAAAAATTGAGAAAAATAAAAGGTCCAGAGAAGTAGGCAAGAAGTTAGAAGTCAGATTATCCTTTGATCTTATCAGAGATAGATCTTTTTACTTTCAGGGGCTCAGCTACACTAACTGCCTGATTAGCTCTCATATCTTTCTACCACAGCCTCCTGAGTACTAGGATTAAAGACAGTTCCACCACTCTTTTTTTATTTTATTTTTTTGTTGTTTATTTTTATTTATTTATTTGAGAGAGAAGGAGGCAGAGAGAGAGAGAGAGAGAGCGAATGGGTGTGCCAGGGCTTCCAGCCACTGCAAACAAACTTCAGAAACATGTGTCCCTCGTGCATCTGGCTAACATGGGTCCTGGAGAATCAAGCCTTGAACCAGGGTCCTTAGGCTTCCCAGGCAAGTGCTTAAGCACTAAGCCATCTCTCCAGCCCCCACTGTCTTTTTTTACACATTTATTATATCATTAATTTTGCTGCATATAATTTTAAAATAATATCTAAATGATTAACTGAAAGTTTTAATCCTATTTTCCAAATGCATGCTTCTTAAATGATATGCTATTTGACCTCATTAAAGAAAGCATTACATAGGTGAGTCCCAATAATTTCTATGCTCTAAAGAACCAGATTGATCTTTCCAAATTATGATATCCTTTTCTCATTTTCCATGATTTTATTTGAAATTCCTGTTACAGAGTCAATAATTCCTTGTGGGTTCCCAGAGAAAAAGGAAGAATATTTTCTTTCTTCCTGTTTTAAAATAAAGAAGACCTTCATATAGTATATAAAGAAATTGTCACAGATTTCTATGTAAATCTATAGAAAGAAAACCAAAAGAAAAATTTCTTTCTTAATAAATTTAAATTTTTTCTTAATATGGGAATTAAATTAATTAAACTATTTCAAATAACTTAAAAATTATTAAACTACACATATTTTATGAAACTTTGTAATTTTAAAGACTGTCCAACAACTAAGAACTTAAATCAATGATGACTCTTATAGTCCAATATTGCCCGTTGTTCTCTCCTATATCAGATAGGATAAACATGTCATATTTCCTATTTTTAAAAATAACACTTTTGAATGTATGATACCACTAGGCATTGATTAATTGATGTCAAAATTAATGTTCCTCAGGAATTAAGATTTGGTAGCACTCAGTGTGCCCACAAAATCTTCAAACACCCAATTTTTCATTAAATTTTCCAAAAGTATTGTGTGCTTTCTTGTTTAATTATATTTTAATGCAACATATTGTAACTTGAGGGATTGGTAATTTTGGTATTGTCACTAAAATTGTGAACCTGGAAGGGCCTAAATATATGTGAATTTTTGACACAAATCATATTGCTCTCACCTCAAAGGGTATAATTTTTTTTTTTTTTTTTTTTTATTCTGAAGCAAGTAAGATTGGCTATGGCCTAGGAACATAGATTTAGGTTATCCCAGGTTCATGTTCCAACATGTTAACAATTTTATATAGTAACAGAATGAAAGAAAGATATAAACCAAGACACATTCAAATTGTGGAAAATTTTTTGCTAGAGTGTTCTAATGTTATCTGATGATATTTTTACTCTTTGATTTTATGGATGTCAGTGGCAGGTTTGGAAATTACAAAAAGATCTCATCTTATGAACTGATAGTCACCAGGATATTAGTTCAGACACACTGGTAGACTATTAAGGGGCTAAAGGTAGCCCAAACTGATTTATATCTGATACTGCAGCATTCCATCTCTCTGTGGTTCCTTTCAGGATTAAGAAATACATTTAATTTCTAAGACACTATAAATTAGAGACTGCAATAATACTTAATAAGTTCATAATTTCTCAAAGTTATTTCTCAAAATATTTTGAAGAATATTTCACAGCTCCATTAAAAGATATTAAAAATAGGGCCAGAGGAATGGCTTAGCTCATAAGGCATTTGCCTGCAAAGCCAAATGGCCCAGGTTTGATTTCCCAGGACCCAAGTAAGCCAGATGCACAAGGGGCACAGGCATCTGGAGTTCATTTGCAGTGGCTGGAGGCCCTGGCTCACCCATTCTCTCTGTCTCTCCCTCTTTATCTGTCAAATAAATAAATAAAATAAAAATAAATTAAAAATATTTTAAAAGTAAATGGAAAGGCATGAAAGTGTGTGTGTGTGTGTGTGTGAGAGAGAGAGAGAGAGAGACAGAGAGAGACACAGAGAGAGACAGAGACAGAAACAGAGAGCCCTAGCTTTAAAGTTCTCAAACTGGGAGGTCGTGGCTAAGTTTCCTTGTGGCTTGGATTGAGTTTCTTTACAACGTTGGAAATGTAAATCAGGCATCTAACTGGAATGAGCCTCAATTCCAAGTTCAAAGGTATATTATTAATATCACTGGTTGGTTGGTCGGCCCAGGCAGGGAGTGCAGAAGCAGAAAGGGCCTGCCAATGTAAGTGGAGAGAAACATAGGATTAATAGAAAATCCACAAAAGCTTTTCAGGCTGAAGGACCAGGTAACAGTTCCTGACATCCACAGTAACTCAGACTGGAATTCTCTTGAGTATGTCTGACCATTGAAGGTTGACATCTATGTTCTTTTAGGGCCTATATTCCAGACATTCTACCTACTGAGTAAGCTACGTTTTTCCTGTTCCCTACCATTGCACACAAGTTTAATATACTATAGCCAATTACATCTCTATATAGTAACAATAAACAAATTAAATTTATACAATGTCACTTATTTTAGTATCCTAAATGTAAAATGCCTAGTTATAAATATAATAAACAATAAATTGGCCTTTATATTAGGTAAAATGTAATGTACTCAAACAATTTTTTTTTTAACTTGGGACATATTACATGTTCATGATTAGGACCAGTTCATCTTTATGGTCAAAGTTTCACAGGGGTTGGGAGGTAGCACAGCTTGAAATGTGTTTTCTACATGAGAATAAGGACCTGAGTTTATCAACCATGTAAATGTAGGCAGCATGGTCTGCCCCTTATTCTAGTGGTCAGGAGGCAGAGAGAAGGAAGTGTTCCCTGGAACAATTGATGAACTCTGGAATCAAGTGAGAGAACGTTGCTAAACACATTATTTGGAGCATGAACAAAGAAGTCACCAAGACACCAAATGTCAGCACCTGGCCTCCACAAACACACACACACACACACACACACACACACACACACACACTTGCATAGACATTTATCAGCACATACCCTCTCTCCACACACAGAATTCACACACATATGTATACATGCACCACATCAAATACACCTACAAAAAAAATCACACATCAACTTGATATATAAATTCAATGAGTGGGCAAATAAAACCCAGAATTTTCTAATATGGATATTTATGTCTTGTTCTCAGAAAATATAAGTACAATCTTTGTACAGTTTGGTTGGCATTACTGTAGACTGAAAACTACTTTGAAAGTCAGTCCATTAAACAACTGTGATACTGGGCTGGAAGGATGGCTTAGCAGTTAAGGTACTTGCCTGCAAAGCCAAAGAACACAGGTTTAGTTCCCTAAGACTGGCACAAGTCAGTTGCACAAGGTGACACATCCATATAGAGTTCCTTTGCAGGGGCTGGAGGCCCTGGCACACCTATTCTCTCTCTGTCTCTCTCTGTCTCTGTCTCTCTCTCTCACATAAAGAAATATAAAAAATTGTGCTGGAGAAATGGCTTGGCGGTTAAGTGCTTGCCTGTGAAGCCTCAGGAACCGGGTTCCAGGCTTGATTCCCCAGGACCCATGTTAGCCAGATGCACAAGGGGGCGCACGCCTCTGGAGTTCGTTTTCAGCGGCTGGAGGCCCTGGCGCACCCATTCTCTATCTATCTGCCTCTTTCTCTCTCTGTCACTCTCAGATAAAATAAACAAAAAAATTCTTAAAAAAAAAGAAATATAAAAAATTGAAAAAGTGCAATACTAGTTGAAAGGAGAACTGTTATGCAACATGATAAACAAGGACATGGGCTTATGAAACATATATGATTGGAATATTAATGCTATAGAAGCAAGAAATATATTCCTTATAGCATTCAATATTCATCTTATAGATTATTACAATCACAATTAGATATTTTTCTACATCTATATGTAAAATTTTATAATTCTTTACACTGTGTTAAACTGTAATAATGAATATGAACCCTGTCTGGATAACTGAGTTTACTTCTATTTTACTCTCCATATTATTTACTAAATTAATCAACTACTCATTTTCTTCAACTTCAAGTAAAACAGTGATTCTACCATCATTCTTTCCATATACATATGTGGATATGCTAATGTGTGCAAAACATTTCATCCTTTGCCTGAAACAGGCTCTATTTAAGTGTGACTTATCATGACTCAGTTCATTGTTCTTATATATTAGAAGGCAGGTCTTAAAATATGCACCGAATTCTTTAAAAAGTGTAGCAAAAGAGAATGTGCACAGAAGAAGAATGTGTAACATATTGAAAATTTCATACTGCCAGAAATTTTGTAATCTATCTAATCTAAGGAAACAAAGACTGTTACTGCTAAGTTTTTTACAAAAAAATATAATTTCAAGTTCTGTGACAATGAACTTTTCTTTTTTCTGTTTATGGAGGGCAACAAAGTGTCATGTGTAATCTTTATAATTTCCTTATCAACCACCTATGCACTATGCACTGTCTCATACCTCCTATAGCCTACAAGGTGATCTGGAAGAGAGAAGTGTTAGAGCAAATGCACACTGAAATAGTGACATGTAAGGAATGTCATCTTTTATTATTTACATGTTAGCATCAGTTCAAAACCTACATCTAGCAACTATGGCTATTTTTTATATTAGGTCATCACTTAATTTTATCCAAATAAAAATTAAATAATTAAGCAAACTAAGTGAATGAATACCATTGATGAGATAATAAAATACCTTAATGTGATAGCCAGCTCTTTCTGATGTAGAATTATTCTAAGGTAAATGATTTATAAATCATTGTAGTACTTAGGTATTAATTGATTTAGTGAAATAAGCTATTAACAGAAAGCATATGCAATATATTAGTAGCATGAGAGATATAAATAGTTGGCCACATAGGAGTCATGGGTAGAACAGTGGTAGCATTGCAACAAAAACAGATGACTATAGAACCCTAGAAATAATATACCATTCAACATTTTTGTGTTAATAATGTACATATAGTATATGTATTTACAAACTAATTTATGAAATGAAAGTGTGAAAATTATATTGAAAAATGAAAAAAAAATTTCCTCTTAAGTGCTGTTTAGTAACCTGGGATATTATCTGAAATTTCCTTGAAAAGAAATTAAAACTCCTGTATTTAATAAATACTTATTGTGATATGGTATGTTTTTCTTCAAGGGGAAGTGCTCTGTTCTCATCTCACTCTCTTTTCCACTAAGCTCTTAACCTATGCCCTGACTAGTCCTGGAATTTAAACACTAACTCTTTCCCTGGGCATTATGATGAATGTGTCTTATCCTAACATGTGGGAGGTGGAGATCAAGGTCAGTCTTAGTGCATAGGGTGTTTAAGGACAGCTTGAGCTATAGAGTGAAGACCTGTCTCAAAAACCTACAAATAAAATTGTTTTAAAAGTTGGTGGGATCAATAGATGGCTAGGTGGTTAATACATTTGCCTGCTAATCCTAATTACCTGGGTTTGATTACTTAGTACCCATGTAAAACCAGAAAAATGGGCATATATCTAGAGTTGGTTTGCAGTGGCTAGTTTGCAATGGTAATTTCTCTCTCTCTCTCTCTCTCTCTCTCTCTCTCTCTCTCTCTCTCCTGTCTCCCCCTGTTTGCAAATAAAAAATATATTTTTAAAAAATTTAACTTCCACTGCAGAAGTTAATGTGTGTGTGTGTGTGTGTGTGTGTGTATGTGTGTGTTGTCTGTTTTAATTAAAATGCTAGGGCCATAATAACATCATACCACATACTGTGTAGTTTAAACATTACAGGTCTTGTCATAGCTCTGAAAGTCCTGGATTATGACTTTCCTATTGAGGAAACTTACTAGTTTGTATAGGGCTGCCTTCTGTACTCTCAGATGCTTTTCTTTGTTTGTGTATGGAAAAGGGAGAGACAGAGATAGGCACAATCAGATAGACTGACAGAGTACATATGTCTTGGTAGATGAGTGTTTTACCCTTCCAATCTCAAACTTATTTAACTTTAGTGATATCCTTAAGTACCTGATCTCTATACATGCACACTTCCTTGTGGTTAGGTGCTTCAGTAGACTGAATTAGAATGGTTTCATTTCAATTTAAAATAATGATAATCAATTTCTTAATGATATCAGTGGGTACATGAGTCCTGCTCACAAGCATATTTCTTTTTGCCATAAAAAATGATATTTCTTATTCTCCTCTGGAGATAACCACATTAGTGGGATAAAAGTCACATCACAGGTTTTCAGAGAATGAAATTGGTTTCCTCCTAAAGTTCTAAATTACTTTATTTTTATAGATCCTACTTGAATGCCATTCCAAGGAAGTAGTCCTAACTCTAACTTTTTATCATAATTTTAAATCAAATTTCCAGATAGATTTGATAAAATTATTTGGACTATCAAATCATTCTTGAAAAACTTTCTGTCTAGAGACATCAGTGAGTTCCTCAAAGTAAGTAAAATTCGTGCTAACCATCCTTATATTTCTACATCACTCACATTGACTCAATAATACCATTAACTATCCACCATTATGTTGCACAAATTTTTACTAATTAGTCTATCTTACTACATTAGCTATCTTGTTACAATTTTTTTCAAATTGCAAGTCACATCTCATAAGACAATAGCTGTGTTTTCTACTTTAAATGATGCTAAGAGTTGGCTCTAAATTTAACAAGGAGAAATCAAGGGTATATGTGATTATCTTGAAAGCAGCAGAAATCATCTTCTAAAAAATTTCCTCTGTGAAATTTATACATAGCCCCCAGGAAATAATTGATACTTCTTATCAGGAAAGTATATATTTAAAAAAAAAAACAACTGTTTTCTACACCCTGGAGCATTCAAAGAAACTAAGCACTCAAAATCTATAGGCTTTAGCCTCCCAGTCTTCTCCTTCCCTTTGACATAGAAAAACTATCAAGGGTAGACGTAGGGTCTACTTATAAACATTGATATTATTGCTTTAGGTCTTAAGCTTGATTTACAGCAGCTGCAGGAGACTGGCATCTCTTTAAGATCTACCAAAGAGGCCCTCTGGCTTTCACCACATGCCACAAGTTAATAGTTGTGTTCCTGGAGACAACCATGTTCTTGTTACAAAAGTTGAAGCAGTTAGAAAGAAGTCAGAGTAGTTCAGAGTCACTGTAATTATAATTGCCATCATTCTGTTCAGCAGAGAAAATCAAAGCATATTCTTGTCCTCTATCATCTGCTACCACAGCCCAAGTAATCAGATGTCAAGCTGTATTATTTATGGTGTGTCCAGGTAGGAGCCACCACAGCTCTAATTACTGTCAGTGAGAAGTCCTTAATGTTGTCAGACTATGGAGTAATCTATATCCAAAATTCCATCATGAACATCTGCTGTTTGTAACATTTTCCAGGACCAGTTGTCATAGGTCCTTTTGAAAGTGCCTATAACTGATGGGATGCCATGCTCACAATTGCTTGTGAGTTTCAGCAGTAGGATAAAGCATGATGCATATAGTGACCCATTATGAAGATGGTCATCAGTAATTGGACAGATTACTTGACATTTTTGAACTATATACAAAGAACTATCCCTGTGGAATGGTTTATTTACCTTTTCAATACTTGAAGGAAGGTGATTTAAAAGCAGTACTTCTGACAACTAAGCCATGGTAAGTCCTGTACCACATAATATTACTATCCAATATCAGTTTCACACAAGTGCTCTTGAAAGTGTATAAAGAACAAGAGGCAAATGAGAAAATTACAGAATTATTCCTGAAGCACGAAAAAAGAAAATTTCTCTTTCAAAAGGGAAAATTTGACCCAATGTATACCTTGTATTTGTTTTAAGCTATAAAAGATGCATATCTGCAGATGACATGATCCTATATATATATGAACCAAAATACTCTACATCAAAGCTTCTAAAGGTGATAAATTTCTTCATCATAGTGGCAGATACAAAATCAATGCACAAAAATCAGTAGCTTTTATATATGCAAAGGACAAATATACAGAGAAAGAAATCAGTGAGGCTGTCTCATTTACAATAGCAACAAAAATAAATAAGTACCTAAGAATAACACTAACAAAGGATGTGAAAGACATATACAATGAAAACATAAAAACATTCAAGAGAGAAATAGAGGAGGACTTGAGAAGATGGAAAGGGCTCCCACACTTCTGGATTGGTAGAATTAATATTGTGAAATTGGCAATTCTACCAAAAGCAATTTATATATTTACACACCAATAAAAATACCAACACAATTCTTCACAGAGATTGAAAAAAATGATCTCAAAATCCTTATGGAATGGCAGCAGGCCTTGGATATCCAAACATACCATTCAAAAAAAAAAAAAAAAACTCAGAAGGTATCACCATACACGATCTACACATACTTACATTACAAAGTCATGGTGACAAAAACAGCATGGTACTGTACTTGAAACAGAAAAATAGACCAATGACAATGAGTTGAAGACCCAGACCTTAGGTCAAGTAACTACTGCTGTTTGATCTTTCACATAGGTGCCGATAATGTAGAATAGAGAAAAGACAGTATCTTCGATGAATGGTATTGGACAAATTGGATGACCATATGTAGAAAAGTGAAATTAGACCCACTTATTTTGGCATACACAAAAATCAAGTCAAAATGGATAAAAGACCTCAATATAAGACATGAAAATTTTCAATTACTGGAATAAAAAACAGGAGGCACTCTCCACAAAATAGGACTGGGAAAATACTTCCTGAATAAAACCCCAGTAGTCAAGGAAATTAAAAAACCACTTCACCAATGGGATCTCATGATGATAAAAAACTTTTGCACATACAAACATGAAAGAAGTAGAGCCAATACATTACCCATTGAATGGGAGAAAATCTTTGCCATCCATACCACTGAGAGAAGCCTAATATCTAGAATCTACAAAGAACTAAAAAAAAAAAAAAAAAAAAAAAAAACAAGAACAAAAGAAAAACAACAACAAAAAGACTAAACAATAAAAGAAATCAAACAACCCACTCCAAAAGTGGGGCAGAGAACTGAATAGGGAGTTCTCAGAGGACAAATTACAAATGGCTAACATTCACTTTAGAAAATGTTCATCATCTCTAACCATTAAGGAAATCCAAATTAAAACAACTTTGAGATCCCACCTTACCCCAGTGAGGATAGTAAACATCAAAAAATCAAATGAGGGCTGGAGAGATGGCTTAGCGGTTAAGCACTTGCCTGTGAAGCCTAAGGACCCCGGTTTGAGGCTCGGTTCCCCAGGTCCCAAGTTAGCCAGATGCACAAGGGGGCGCACACGTCTGGAGTTCGTTTGCAGAGGCTGGAAGCCCTGGCATGCCCATTCTCTCTCTCTCCCTCTATCTGCCTTTCTCTCTGTGTCAGTCGCTCTCAAATAAATAAATAAAATAAAATATTTAAAAAAAAATCAAATGAAAACAAATATTTCTGAGGATGTGGAGAAACAGGAACACTCATTCACTGTTGGTGGGAATGTAAGCTTATAAAACCAATGTGGAAATCAATGTGGAGACTCCTGAAAAGGATGAATATAAAGTTACCAACAAACCCTTACTGGACATTTACCCTAAAAGCTCCACATCTCAGTTCAGAGATATTTGCTCTAGCATGTTTATAGCTCCTCAATTCATAATAGCTAAAAACTAGAATCAACCCAGATGCCCATCAGTGGATGAATGGATAACCAAGATGTATATTTACACAATCAGATCCTACTCAGCATTAAGAAAAAAATGACCCATTGGAAATTGGAGAAAAATGGTCGAACATGGAGGAGATCATTCTAAGTGAACTCACAGAAAGACAATGGTTGCATGGTCTCCCTCATATTCATTTCCTAACCTGGATCAGCCCAAGTTGCTGACATAAGTAAATACCATCTTGAAGCTTGGACAATATGGAGGGTAGGAGTTTGGGAAAGGGAAAGGGTGTGTGTGGGATGGGGACACAAAGCTGAACCCAAATGGAACTGGTATCATAGAATCTTATATTCTGGAGGTCAGACTAAAAGGTGGAACCCTCATGAGGACCTTAAGGATCTAAGAGCCCTGGAGAGGGTGAGATGAAACCAGACCTCAAGTTTCTCCTGTTTCTTTCTTCTCTGTCTTTTTCTCTTTTATTCTTTTCCCTTGTTGCTGGCCTGATATTCGTTGTACCAGGATGTGGCCTACATCCAGAATGAGCTGTTGACCAGAGATACCATTAAGATCTCCAAAAACAGACAAGACAGACTTCTGTCAGAGCCCTTGATTATTCACCAGAGGTTAATGGTAAGACCCTACTGTAAAAGACACCATATGTTCTCTACATGGACCATGGAGAGACCTGGTTGGAATCCTTAGGAGAACCAGTCTCCAGACAATTAGACCATCTAGTGCTGGAAGGTGCTATATGAGTCACCATAGGGGAAAGTGGCCAACATCTGTCCAAGCAACTCCAAGTCTAAGCTACATGGAAGCAAACAACCTGACATGATGCACACATATGCAATAGTGGCACACAGCCATGTTGGGTAACCAATTGCTTTTGGACTGGCTAACAGATCCTCTCAGTGGAAAATAGGTCAAAAATCATATCCATATTTCCTCTAAATTAATAATAGTGATTCCATCTAACTTGAGCTGACTTCACTCTCTTTTGGAGAATATGCTTCTCTTTTTCAGATGGGAGCTGTACCTGAGGAGATAAATGACCCAGCGCACTCCTCCCCAGTCACAGCTAAAACCACAGAGGAATTAGGGAAATGAGCAAGAGTGCTGCTTTCCTAGTGAACTTGATATCAGCACAGAAGTGATGGAGATAAAAACTCAGGACACTCAACACCTACCAAACCAGAGATCCAGAGTCTCCTTAGTTGCTATCACTGAAGTAAACTTAAAATGCTCCCAGAATGGTTCAGGGAATTTTTCAGAAGAGGGGCAAAAGGGTTGTGAGAGCCACAAGTTGGGACACTGTGCACAGAGATGCACTCCCCTCCATAATGCATGACCTATAATCCCTAGGGTTGACCTGCATCCTCAAGGAGTAAGGGTTCATTAGAAAAGGGGCAGGGGAGAGAAAGGATGGTACCAACATGTGTTGTTTACTTACAAAATATGTCCATATATAATAAAACATGTTGATAAAAAAAATTGATTCATAATCCTGACCCAGAGAAAGGGAGAACAGTCCTTTTCCTTTGCATCTAATACAGACATAGGTATTTCAAAACACCTCACTTGTCTTTATTTCTTAGAGTACTCAAATTATAACAGCCCTTGGTTCTGTGAATCTCCAACTACATAAGCACAAAACTAAAATTTTCTAACATTTATTATTGGTAAAGTTCCACATTTTTCAATGCACTTCTCTCCTTTTGGGGGTTATAAGTTTTATCAATCTAACTTTTATTATAGCGGTGATATATATGGCCATTGCATAATATAGTAGGGTTCAAATTTATATTCTACATTTGGTTAGGCACCAAATCGGATGCTAAGATTTCAAATAAGTGAATGCCTGGAAAGATTCAAGACTTCAGTGTCAAAGGCAGAAGACAGATGTCATCAGGCCTGTCTACACATGTATTTCCAGTGCACATAAAATATAATATCACAGTTCTAGACATATTCCAACAATAAAATGTGGACTGGAGGAATTAATGTAATGCCTGTGATCTAATATTTTCATGTACTAAAGGACAGAACAAAATGTATAGTGTATATAAAATATGCATTTCCAAAATATGTTAGAACATTATATCAATATGATTGCATAGTATGCAAAATGTTATACAGAAAAATATGTAATATATTCTTGTTTTGATGTAATGTTATAATTATATAGTATATTATTGTCTTATTAAAGCTCTTGAATCTCTTCATATTGAAAGCAACGAGTATGATCTTTCAAGAATGCTGTTTTCGTCTCTATAATGCAATGTTCCTCAGGAAGAAAGGTAAACACTGAGGTAAGTATTTAAGGCTTTTTAAATGATAGTAAATAACAGAGAGAGCTCGCCAGTGAGATTTCTTGCTAGAATTGACTGTTAAGATTGGTTTAACCCTTACACCTTATGAGCTTCAAGTATTTGCATTTTGCTTCCATAAGTTTCCATTGAGACCTATGCTGATACTTAAATCTAATATCTGTCCTGGGATAATGTTATTTTATGGTGATATAAAAGAATCATGAATAAGCTCCCTTTGATGTAGGAGCCAATCACTATTTGGCAATTGAAAGAATCTTTTTCCAATTATGTCAACATAGGTAGAATTATTCATCTTGTATTTTAATAAATAGAATGCTTCCTCTTTAATTTTTACAGCTTATAAAACATTGAAATTCCAGGTATAACAATTTAAAATTATATTGTAACTTATTAATACTATAATATACTTTTCATTCATTCCAAGAGACACATTTTCTCTATATTATGACATATAATTGAAGTAAATATCATATTTCATAACCTAAGATTTAAGTCAGATATTTTACTGTCTTTATTCATTCATTCATGTACTTCTTTACTCACTCAGTAAATATTTATTGAATATTTCTACTCCAGGCACCATGCCAAGTACTTGGAAATAGTTATAAACATGATATATTCAGCCCTTCGTCTCCTGAGGCTTATAATTTAATATCATTATGTATAAGAATCTCATCGTAAATATGAAAAAGGCTTTCAGTTTTTGAGTTGACCTTTAAAAGATATTGAAAGACAATTTCAATATTATGTGCAAGCACTTAGGTATTTTTTACACAGATTCACCAAGCTAGGTTTCCACTTTAAGAAAAGCAGGTATTCGTCTTAGATGAAAACAATAATTTTGTAATAAATATTCCAAAACAATGTTTTTAAGCTATTACCAGTTTGGTTTTGTACCTGGAAAACACTGAACGGAAATCACTTATGTACAATTAAACTATAACTGAAAATAACTTTGTCATTGCTGTTTTTTACAATGTTTAGTCACTCAGTGGTACATCCTGTTTGGATGTCTTTAGGCAATAGTGTCTTTGTCTGTTGTGAGGATTTTCTCAGAGCTGCTTGAGGGAAAGTGAGAAATCTTATGATGTACAAGACCTACTCATTGTTTCATTCCATAATGTATGTAAGGAGCTAATATATTCTTTTCCTCACAGATTTGCCCATTGTGGTATTGTTAATAAGTTTAAGTATGGTATTTTTTCAGCATTTTCTCAACACCTGGGAAGCAAATCTTTCCAGTTGATTATTACAATGAGTATGGAAATAAAGAGTGCATTATAAGAAAGAAAAGGGTATGTACAGAAGAGTACAGGATTGTTCTTACTCAATGGGGAAATACATTGTTGGATAATTTACAGAAGTTAGGTGATGCTTATTGAAAATCTATTTGTTATACAAATTATCCATCAGATGTCATAATTTCGTTATGCCTTATATCCATCTAAATGTGTACATTTACCAGTTTGAGGGGTATTGGTCCTGATTATTGTGAATAGTGATGCAATAAAAATGGGTATGCAGGCATTTCCAGAGCAAGCTGTCTTTGACTCTCATGGATATATACCAGGAAATAGTGTGGATGGAACATAGATAGTTGCATTTTTAATTCCTTGAAGAATAGCCATATTGCCAGGATAAATAAAGGTTCCCACAAGCAATGACTAAGTATCTGCACTTGTATTCTTCACAGTACTTTAAAAAAATGTGTTTCATGGAGAATAGTTATTCTCACTAGAGTTTGGTAGACTGAAAATATAGTCTTAATATGTATTTCCCTGATAAAGAAGTATGGTAAATATTTTCCCATATTTCTAGTCCAATTTTACTTTGTCATTTTAAAACTGCTCATTTAGATCTCCACTTATTTGCTATAGTATTTACTCTTTAGTTGATCAATGTTTGAGTTCTTTATATTTTCTAGTTAAGAATCCTGTTAGATGGATATCTGGCATTTTTTTAAAATTAAAGGCTCTTTGATCTATCCATTAAAATTTTGTTTTACATACATCTTAATATTATTTACAAATCATTATTAAATTTTTCTTTTATTTCCTAAACTAATTCAGAAAGTCATTGCCTGACTATATCTTGAAGTTATTCCCCAATATTGTCTTCTAGCAGATTTAAAATTAAAATTTCTTCATATATTGAAGTGTTTAGTGTAGATTGAGTTGGTTTTTGAATAGGACTACTGATAGGGAACAACTTTTAAAATTCTGCTTATAGCTTAAATACCCACCAGAGGTTGATGATAAGGCCATACTGTTTAAGACACCATATTCTGTCTGCATGGCACATGAAGGGACCTGGCTGGAATCCAGAAGAGCCAGTCCCCAGACATGTTAGCCCTTATAATGCTAGATGGTGCTACATGAGTTACTGGGGGAAAGTGGCCCACATCTGTTGAAGATCTAAGCTAATAAGAAGCAAACAACCTGACATGATGACATGATGCTCATACAAGTGCAGTAGTAGCACACAGCCATAGTCAGTCACCAGTTGCTCTTGGATTGGCTAACGGCTTATCACAGTGGAAAGGATCCATATCTGGAACTGGGAAACAAGTCAGAATAATATCTAGATAATGAGTTTGCTTTCCAGTATCAAGCTCCAACTAATCTTGGGCTACAACAAGCTCTACATCCATTATAGTCTCCCTAAATTAATAATAGTAATATCATTTAACCTGTACTGACTTCACTCTCCACTAGAAAATCTGCTTCTCTTTTGCAGATGAGAGCAGGACCTGAGGAGGTAAATGACCTATCATACTTCACCCAGCCCCAGCTGAAAGCACACAGAAACTTGGG
Organism: Jaculus jaculus; assembly: GCF_020740685.1. Taxonomy (NCBI): domain Eukaryota; kingdom Metazoa; phylum Chordata; class Mammalia; order Rodentia; family Dipodidae; genus Jaculus; species Jaculus jaculus. The sequence continues at coordinate 34,780,646 of NC_059112.1, forward strand.
AAATGAGCAAGAGTGCTGCTTTTTCAGTGAGCCTTATACCAGCACAAGAGTGAAGGAGATAGGTATTGAGGCAATTCAAAACCTACCAAATCAGAGATCCAGAGGCCCCTAATAAGCCCATCACCGAAGTAGACTTCAAATAAATCCAACATGGCTCAGGAAATTTTGTGGAAGAGGGGACAGAAAGATCATTAGAGCTACAAGTTGAGCTATTATGCATAGAAACATTGCCTCTCCCCCGTAACTGAGTGTTGCCCCCCAGAGTGCATGACCCACAATACCCATGGGGATGATCTACATTTCAAACATGGATGGCCCCTTCAGAAAAGGGGCAGTGATGAGGGAAAGGGCTACTAAGTGTGTCCATACCTAATAAAGAAAAAATTAAAATACCCTGCCCATATATAGTTTTCATTGTGTCATTTTTTCTTACTGCTGTGTAGAATTCCATTGTGTAGATATACCACATCTTAGTTATCTATTCATCTAGTGATAGACATTTGGGTTGATTCCAGCTCTTAGCTATTACAAATTGAGCCACTATAAACATGATTGAGCAAATCTTTCTGGACTGAGGCTTGAAGGTTTTAGGGTACATGCCCACTAAGGGAATAACTGGGTCTGTAGGTAACTCTATAGTCAGCTTTTTTAGGAGTCTCCAAATTACTTTCCAAAGTGGTTGTACCATCTTACATTCCCACTAACAGTGAATGAGGGTTCCTGTTTCTCCACATCCTTGCCAGCATTTATTTACATTTGCTTTTTTGATGTTTGCTATTCTTACTGGGATGAGGTGGAAACTCATTGTTGTTTTAGTTTGCATTTCCCTGTTGATTAGGGATGATTGTCATTTTCTTAAGTATGTGTTTGCCATTTTTATTTCTTCCTCTGTGAACTACCTGCCCAGCTCTTTGCTCCATTTTGTGTGTGGGGTGTTTGACTTTTTATAGTTTAGGTTTTTGAGTTCTTTGTAGATTCTAGATATTAGGCCTCTGTCAATTGGATATTCAGCAAATATTTTCTCCCATTCTGTGGGTAATCTATTGGCGTTGCTTATTGTATATTTGTCTGTGAGGGAACTCTTCAGCTTTATGTGATCCCATTGGTTGAGTGATTATTTATGATCCTGTGCTATTGGGGTTTTATTCAGGCAGTCATTTTCCATTCCTATATCATGAAAAGTTCATCCTATATTTTCTTCCAGTAGTAGCCAAGTTTCTGGTCTTATATTAAGGTCTTTGATCCATTTGGATTTGAGTGTTGTGCATGGTGAGATGTGTGGATTAAGTTTCCTGCATATGGTTATCCAATTTGTCCAGCACCATTTATTGAATATGCTGTCTTTTCCCAGCCTATATTGTTAGGGCATTTGTCAAATTTCAAGTAGCTGTGGTTACTTGACCCAGAGTATGGGTCCTCAAGTCTATTCCATTTGTCTATACTCCTGCTTTTATGCCAGTAGCTGTTTTTATTACTATGGCTTTGTAATATAGCTTTCGATCAGGTATGATGATGCCTCCAGAGGCATTTCTTTTGCTGAGGATATGTTTGGATATGCAAGGACTTCTGCCTTACCATACGAATTTTGAGATCATTTTTTCTATCTCTGTGAAGAACAATGTTGGGATCTTAATTGGAACTGCATTAAATCTGTATATTGACATTGGTAGGATTGCCATTTTCATAGTTAATTCTGCCTATTCAGGAGTGTGGGAAGTCTTTTCATTTTCTCAAGTCCACCTCAATTTCTTTTTTGAGGTTTTTTTTTTTTTAATGTTTTCATTGATAGATCTTTCACGTCCTTCATTAACATTATTTCAAGGTATTTTAATTTTTTTGCTGCTATTGAAAATGGGACAATGTCCCTTACTTCTTTCTCTGTATCTTCATGAGTTACCATAGCTGGGTTTTGTCTCTTTTGTTTTTACACAATGTATCAAGATTTAATTAAAAAAAATACCTTGCATGTGTGTATTATGGAGTGTGTAGACAATATTGGGTGTACCCTCCATCTCTCATCCTACTATTTTTCCCCACCACAGATTCTCTTATGACTGTGGAGCTTTGCCTTCTCTCACAGGACAGGGCCTGCAAATGTGCCATTCATGCCCAGCTGTTGTCATAACTATGGAGATTCGAACTCAGATTGTGTTGAGCCCCCTCAGGCTGGTACGGGAAGTGTGTTTAATGCTAAGCCACCTCTCTAGTCCTCAATTTGATTTGTGGAAACAAGAAACTAAATTATTTGGGTTCAAAAATGTCTCTGGGTTTAGATTGAAGTTTGTTTTAAGCTATGATAATCACTGAAGATCTATGTAAATAACTTCCTCAAGAATGTTTGATGATTTTCTTATATGACATAATGGAAGTTATACAAGTCATGTGTGCTTTTTTAATACTGGTTTGTAATTTCTTGACAAATTAGAAAATCATTCCTATAGCTACATTGTAGGAAGAGCAAGTATTCAAACTAATGTCACCCTTGCATGAAATAGAATTATATAAGATTCAGTCTAATGTGAGTTAATTTATGCCTTGAAATAACAATCTGTTAGTGGGTTTCTTCTCTGCAGATCCTGACTCCTCTTTTGTGTCAACAAAATGATAGTACAGAGTTACAATAAAACCTTTCAGTAAATAGAGAACCACATCTTAATAGTATTTGGGGACTCCAGTGTTTATATAAGTAATCAATTCCCCAGGCTAGCCAGGATGCTGGGTAGTCAGCATAACAACTATTTTATATATTAAGTAATGTCATCTATTTCAGCTTTTATCTCTGATTAAGTTGATTTTTGATCCAATGGTTACCTCTTCTTTACTTTTTAAAACTTGTTCAGCTTGGATATATGAGTGATGCTATTTATTGAGCTTGTTTAAAATTTTAATGATTTATGTGCTTTTTAAAAATGCACTAGGTTTAATGGTAGTTATAATGTATTACGATTCTTGATTTAGTCCAGTACACTCTTATACAGTCTCCTACATGGTTTACAATTAACTTGAATATCAGACAACTATATTTGTGCAAAATTATTAGCTAGATAATATTTGTGAAGTTTATTTTAAAATGTTACTGAAAGGTGGAAAGCTTCCTCAGTGGAAAAAGCACTTGTCACATAAGCATAAGTGCCTGGATGCAGATCCCCAGAAACCACTGAAAGAAGGACCTTGCAATGTACCTGTTCCCAGTGCTCCCTCTGAGTAAAGGGAGATTGAGAAAGGGATATCTCATGGAACTCTGTGGGCCAGCCAGACTTGCCAATGTAGTGGTGACAAATAAAAGATAAGGCTTCCAACACACTAGAAGGTGAGGACCTAAACATCTGTGTGTCCTGTGACCACCACAGTCTCATAGTGGAACATGAGAACTTGTGCTCACACACACTTGAATACAAACACAATTCGTAATTGTTCACTTTATAGTCTCTTTTGTTGAAACTATCAATCTCTGTGTATCTTAATATATGTTTTCTTATTATTTAAAAAAGTTATGGGGGCTGGAGAAATGGCTTAGTGGTTAACGTGCTTTGTCTTCAAAGCCTAAGGACCCAGGTTTGATTACCCAGTACCTACATAAGCCAGATGCACAAAGTGCGGAAAGCATCTGAAATTCTTTGCAGTATCTAGAGTCCCTGCTGTGCACATTCTCCCCCCCCCCCTCTCTCTCAAATAAGTAAATAAATAAATAGTACAGGGTGGAGAGGTGGCTTAGCAGTTAAGGCACTTGCCTGTAAAGCCTAAGGACCCCGCTGAGTTTCCCTAGTACCCAGATAAGCCAGATGAATATGGTGGCACATATGTCTGGAGTTCGTTTGCAGTGGCTATAAGACATGGTGTGCCCATGGTAAACTGCTGTCTTTCTCTCTAATAAATGAATATAAATAAAATAAATAAAAATAAGAAAATTATTATTTTAATGGAAAAGATACAGTAGGGTTTGAGGATATAATGTCCTCTATACACTTATAATTCTAATACTTGTTCCACAGGCATTAATTTTATGATGCTGGAATCTTAGGAAGTGAGACCAAGGTAGACTAAAGTAAGCCACTAGGGGCCATTTGTTTGGTGGGGTGCATAATATCCTTGGCTGCTTCCTGTCTCACTCTTTGCCTCCTGGCTTTTTATGAAGTGAAGAGCTCTTCTAGTTGTGGCAAACTTCTGCCGCCATTCCTCCTAATACGGTGGATTGAACCTTCTGAGGCTGTAAGTCAAAATAAATATTCCCATCTTTTAGGTTGTTCTCTAGGACATATTGTCATAGTCTCTTGAATATTCACTGATAAATACTAAGAGTCTCACATTTTTGGAGAGGTAAAACTCACTCATGTATTCTTATTTGGTAGCTCAGTCTGGTCTGTGTCTTAGTGTGTTGTATCTGAAGTTGGCTTCTAAATCATAGCATTCTTCCTGCATCAGACTCCTGAGTTCCTCCTAGCAATAAAAAAGAAAATAGAGAAAGAAAAACAATTTATCTTAAATATAATTCAGGGGTCTAAATTTTTGACAATACATAAACAAAATAGTAGATAACAAGACTAAAGGACAGCATAATTTAAATGTTAGTTTTATTGTTAATTTTTGAAAACATATATTCCCTCAAGTTCTGAGTAACCTTAGTTCAAAAAGTTGTTAGTCATATTAACAATACATTTAACATACATAATATTTGTGTAGGAAATTTGACACAGATTATTACTGGGAATTGTTTGCAAATTTTAAATTAGGAAATGACCAATATTATTGAGGATGCAGAGGAGGGAGAACATGTGCTGAAATGCTGCATAGATATTTTCAAATGATCTCTGAGACAATATTTACTCATGCTGCTTTAGACTGCATTGGAGATGTAGTTGTGAGGTGAGAAAAAAGTATCAGGGAGTCCTGGATATGATACATTTGTATATCCCTCCCTTCTTTGGAGTCCTTTGTGTCAGTGAGTTTCAGAGTTCATGCAGTAAATTTCATAGAGTTCTCTGTGTAAGAAACGCATGGCAGAAGTTGTCCAAGAGTGGTGTGGTGTTTACAGACTGATATGTAGGAAATGCCATAGTCTTTCATGTTGTCATAAGACTCAATACAATAGGAAGTAAAATGATCAGATCTGGGCCCCATAACTTTGACTTCAGAAGGATAGAGATCTCAGCAGAAA